>NW_026782219.1:197500-285000 GCF_031769215.1 Ylistrum balloti
ACAAAAAAACAAAAAACACCAAAAAACAAACAAAATTATAGGAAAACACACATCCGCCATGTAAATCTTGGTCATTCCAAGTTAATAATGTCGCGTTCTCAAATGAGAACAATGTATACATTAGCGAAACCAATAGGTAAACTAATGGGCATCAAACACGTCAACTAAATCCTATTTTAAACTCATCATCAAAGACACAAGAGCAAAATAATCAAAGGAAATGATTATATGGGGTCGTTAAAAGTACAAGGAGAATATGACCAAGTGTTCTGGATCTAAGTAACGCCATGGTAACAACTGATAAGTAGGTTTATAACGTAAACCGTCAGAAAAAAATCGGACATTTTTCGTCGCCCCCACCAATCACGCAGTAGAATGCAGGAGACCGTGTTTTTCATTTTTCTAATGTCTCCTTAACAGATGAAATCGGAGAAATCACCTCCAACCAGCAGTAGGTATCCCACGCTTAGTCACCTCTTTAGAGATACAGGGCAATGCAACAAAGATAGTCTTCCCCATCTCCTGAATAGGTGTGAGCGTTATTTGTGCATAACTGATATGTTAAAACGCCAAAATTTCGTTGTTGTCCACATTAGTCGCCTCGTTTGGAAAGTGTAATAAGACAGACTCAATTCTCCTGGATTCTATAAGGATTCTTTTTTTTACTGTTAATGGTATCCGTAAATGGAAGTAAGCCTATAAATCAAGCAAAAAAAAACTCACAAGAAAAATAGATTATCTACTCTGTGTTAAATAATTAAAACTAATGCTTAAAAGAGAAGCATCATACAATTAAAGAACGTCCTTTATTAAAACACAAATTGGCGAAATGTTGAAAAATACCGCCACTAATTAAAAACCTTTGTGGTATTGGTATCAGAATCAATTTTCACTGCGAATGAAGGCATGACATGACATCGCTTGCTTTCAACGCTGCCATTTCTACAGCAAGGCAACTCTAGAATCGACAGATTGTCCCTATATAAAAACCATGAATGATGATGTACACGAGATTCCAATTAAGACAAACCATCTACATGACAACAAAAACACAATAAGATGCTCATTTTTCTTCGCAAATTACTACATAACCTCTTAGAATGGGAACGAACTATATACAGTGTTTTTTAAATTAAATGAAATTTATTCGAAACGCAAAAAAATGCAAATAGTGAAACCACCCTCATGTGGCTCTTGTGCCTGTTAATCTCAAATCAAAATGGTTCTCTTACGAAAGACTAATTGATAGAGATTGACATTTATCCAAGAATTTGGGTAAAATATCTCATAGATTTATCGATTTCTATGTCGTACAATTTACTTCTAATAAGAATAAATACCAAATGCAAACGAACATTTGTGTATATCTGTTTTCTGATAAATGACAGCTAATTTGTAAATTGTCTTTAAAAAAGACTTTCGATGCATTCCGCCAGTCAAGACGCTGAAAGCTGATTTGTATGTATATGCTTTTCTCATTTCTGAGCGGATGAAGTTATCGATTCTTTCGGAGTGATGAAACAAGTATTGTTCTATTTCCTGTTAAAGCTTTTGACGATATTTCTCACCACAAGCAAGTGGCAGTGAACAGACTTGTAACCCCAAATCTTGAAGCTGGTTTTCTATTGACGGTTGAACATCAATGAATTTTACAATTCATCAACTTTTTTATTCAAATCTGATGACTAAATTTCTCCAGCTTGCAACATTCTCCCATGCTAATATGCAGCATGAATAGGTTTTAACAAGAAACAGAAAGGACATACTTGACTAAGTGATCCCAGTATCAGCAGCAAATGACACGAAAATGACTACGCTGTACACCGAGAATCAAAATCACCACGCCAGCATTCATACATCCGCGATTCTGATATAGGTTCAATGTCAGTGTTTCGTATTAGAGGTTTGTTCCACCATCAATGTCACAAATGTTTAACCACCATTCTCGTAGATTTAAGAGAAACAATGGATAGAAATTAGCTCAGTAAGGATACAACACCTAATCCCAACACGTGTTATCTCCAGAATAAGGATACAACACCTAATCCCAACACGTGTTATCTCCAGAATAAGGATACGACACCTAATCCCAACACGTGTAATCCCCAGAATAAGGATACAACTTATTTCAGCGTGTGGGTTAGGTAAACGGAGTGTCACTAATTTCACCTAGGACACCTCGCCATCTAAATTTTTACTTTTCGTTTGATCACTTTTTAATTCCCTTAGTCGTCTCCGAGGTTTCAGTTATTTAGGCCCTTAACCTCACTGACGAGTCCTAGATGGACGAAACAGCTGAATGATGTAGCAACACTGATGAGTCCTACACGGACGAAACAACTGTATGTTGTAGCTTCCTAACAAGTCCTAGAAGGACGAAACAGCTGTATGATGTAACATCAATGACGAGTCCAAGAAGGACGAAACAGCTGTATGATGTAACATCACTGACGAGTCCAAGAAGGACGAAACAGCTGTATGATGTAACATCACTGACGATGTAGCATCACTGACGAGTCACAGAAGGATAAAACAGCTGTATGATGTAGCATCACTGACGAGTCACAGAAGGATAAAACAGCTGTATGATGTAGCATCAAGGACAAAACAACTGTATGATGTAGCATCACTGACGAGTCCTAGAAGGACGAAACAACTGTATGATTTAGCATCACTGACGTGTCCTAGAAGGACGAAACAGCTGTATAATGTAGCATCAATGACGAGTCCTAGAAGAGCGAAACAGCTGTATGATGTAGCATCAATGACGAGTCCTAGAAGACCGAAACAGCTGTATAATGCTGATTAATTAATTGACTTTACTGCATCTAACTCTAAATTTGATTTGTATTAAAAGTATACCACTGACAGAGGTAGAGTGATTCGGGAATGACCATCACACTAAACGGAGAGGTTCCATATAAACACCAGGAATGCTCATTGTTTGCCTTCTCTATAATGCTCTTCTTTAACTGAAGGCATTGCCATATCATTACTGTTCTTCGTGACCTTCAACAATATCCAATAAATGAACACTTCGAAATTTATTAAATCAACAGACTATTTCAAATTTGTGTTCAGATTTTTTAATTTCCTTTAATCACTTTTGATCTTCCTCAGACGCCTACTAGGTTTCAGAATTTAGGTCATTATCATCCCTGACGAGTCTTAAAAGGAAGACACAGCTGTATGTTGCATTTAATTTAAATTTAAATTTGTAATTAAAGACAAAATTCCCACGTGTTTTTGTTTGATCTTATAGGCGATAAATTTAAATCCCAACAGATAACTTTTTACAATCTTTGTTTTAAAAATGTCCTGATTTCCCTAATGATGAGTGAAATTAAAACAAGAAATCGGTATTTGCTTCGGTTACTAATTGTCCATTGTAATGAAATTATTCAATTAAACCAATGTTGGTTTTAAAGCGGATTTCGAATTCGATGCTTCTTGACACTAAATCACTACTTGATACCCTATAACACTTAATTTAATCTTAATTAAAAAATGATTTTTAAAGCTTATAAAAAGTGTTCATGATAGTGCTAATCAATGTAAAATAGTTTTACTGTTTGAAACAAACAAAGAAAACGGAAATAGTTTAAAATCCTTTCGTAGTACACAGTGGGGATGTTCATTCATACAGATTGGGATTGATTTTATCGTTGTAATACATTCCTGGATGTTTTTGACAATTTGACAGCATTGTCTTAAACCAGTCTGGAATTTACATTGAAAACAAATCAATTTTTTTTAAAATCTTGACTAATATGCCGACTGTCATTTCTTTTTATGCTAGGCAGATAAAATTAAGTGGTTCACATTTCGAAACATTGACATGAAAGATGGCAAGATATAGTCAATGATGAAAAAATTATCTGAAATATGGTTGTGATAAAATCGCTATGTAAATGAACTTTAGTCCAATCCCCCTATTTGACATTAGACACGTGCAGTGCGTTGACCGACTGACATTACATTTGTCCGCACCGAATCTCATTATTCTAATACCACATAAATTTCAGTGTCTACAAATTAGCATTGCTAAATTTTGTATGGTAGGAATAATATCGTATTGTATCTGGTTTTCGTGTATTTGTAAAAACCTCTTCCGATTGAATAAAAATGACTGGATTCTAAGCTTACCTGTGCATGACGTTATACTAATGGACAATTATCTAAATGGTTTTGTGTTGCCGGAGACAAGCCGGACAAACGCATGGCAGAGTGTCTCTCAGAGATCGCCAATCACCAGGAGAGTGAATTAAACAACCTGTGAAACATGGACATGCGAATGATATATTAGAGCCGAACAAAAAAAAACACTGCTTAATTTGATGTACTTCTCAATTATTCATCAGAATCTTCGTGACATTAATGGTGCCCTAATTCACAAAGGCTTTAGGGCATAATCAGAAAATACCAGATATCACTATTGTTAATCCTGTTGGAGGAGGCGTTTGACTTCCGCACAGTGTAGCTGTGAATAGCTCGTAAACATAGCTAGAGATAATTATTGTTGAGTGTATGATTCAGTAGGAGAGTTTTTGGTTTTGATAAATTCTGGCGTCCATACATACTATACATTTACAGTTGCATGATAAAATATCCGTTGATGTCATCAGAATGCATATGACGCAATTAACTTATGACGTCCCAATCGGCGAAAAAATCGAAATCTTCAGCCAGTGATATCTCCGCTAGGTCTTATTCCACGTGTACCATAAAAACATGTGATGGATGGTGTTAAACTGTTATGTGACAAATATTTTCAGCACTTCAATTGCATTAACTGTTAGAAATCGTTGACACAGAATATTAAGGCCCATTTATTTACCTATTTATTTATGTATTTATTAATTATTGTTATCTGATAAACACTGAAGTCCGTGCATAAACAAGAGAATTTTTATCATTTATTTTGTAAGGAATATAACTTGAAGTAAATGTTTATTTTGACCAAAAAAATACTATTCAGTCATACGGATAATTAGAATCTAAATGTTACTCAAATCACCCTGTTTGTAATCCAAGGATACGTACAACAGGACAATACAAGAAATACTTTATCTTTTCTCGTTATGCTAAATGAACTGTAAAATTAAAAACGAATGATTGTCTAGTTACATGACTTAAACAATCAAATATTTCAATAATTACGGTTATGAAGGAGGGAATCCGGTGGCGTTCTCATTAAAGTTGTGTTAGATGAGGGCCCCCTATCTACTCACAAGTTCATTATTCAATAACAATTTAGTTAATGTACTTGAACGCTAGAAATATCGCCCACAATTTCTGTAGCAAAGCACTGAGTATCAGGAATAAGGAAGTTCTGTATGAAATAAAAATTGATTTAACTATTTTCAGCATTATCTCTCTATTTTTAAAATTTTTGGAAATATATTTTTCAATGTTGAAACATATTTTCAATTCATTCTAAATGATAATACTACTATTTTATTTCAAAAGTGAAGGGATGATTCCAGTGTTGTACGTGTGAATACCAAACTTGCATAACTTTAAAACTATCAAACCGCTGTTGCACACAAACAAACAAACAAACAAACAAAGAAGAAGAAAACAAATGCGGTGTGTGCGGTTATATTGTGTATTAAAAACAGATTTTTAAAAAAACAGAATCAATATCATTACAATGGCCGCTGGTCCTATGGATCTATTTCGAAGTAGTGTTTACGTATTAGGGATAATTATATCTAAGTTTGGCAACGGGTCAACACACGTTTCCTTAACATCAGTACAAAATCCATTTAACTTTTACTTCGGTAAACACTATTGTTGTAAATGTTGATATGAAGGAAACATTTCTGCACGTTTTATTTGTGGTTTTCCTTGTGTAATGCGTCATTAAAGACGGAGCTTAGTGTAACAATATTATCTATAAATAATGGCAGATTTTTTTTTTTTTTTTTTGGCACACGTTCCAAAACGATACATATTTAAGCTATAACCACTAGACATTTCGCTTGGTGTTCAATATATATCATTTTCAGTTAGATAATTGAGTAAATATTCGTTTTAATTTTTAATTGTTATGTGTCTGGGTTCCCACTGAATTTCAAGGAAATTGTACCAGCAATTAAATTATGCTGCTTACTCATGCATTTTCGAATGAAAATGAGAAGTTTTCATTCTAAATGTTTACTGCATTTAGAACAATATTTACGGAACTGAAGGTCCACGCACGTTGATATATACGCATGTAAGCAGATATCTAGATCAATAAATTCCCTTTGAAGCTGAGACATCCTGCTACACATGTTCGGAACACCGTTATAATAATACTAATTATTTTATGTTTTTAAACATATCTACAATTTTGCGTAAAGATAAACACATTTATATTACGTAATAGACAAGCTGCCACCCTGGTCATGAATTTCTACCTACCACTACAACTTCAAAAGATCCTTTTTTTGGGAATGTCGTAGTGGTGTAATGGTAGACAGTTATGGAATTTCTTGGCTTGATAATTTGGTGTACAGACCGTGAGTTTGAGACCCGGACAGAGAAATTGAAATTTTAGTTTCTTCGACAGTTGTGTCATGACAAAAATATATATAGAATAGATATCGATTATGTTGAATTCATACCATAATAGTCTGCATTGCTTGTAGATTTGCAGTACATGTGTCATCATGATTTGGCCTTGCATTACCACATGTTTAACAGAGGTCATTATTTATTTCAATGCCTTCCGCTAGGAATCGAACCTGGAACCCCTAACTGGAACCAATCGAGCTAAAGAGAAGTTCTCTCTAACCGAGAGCTGTTGTACATGTGTAATAGCTAGGTGCTATTGTACAGTTGTAAACAATTAATTATTCGATATTAACGTAGAATTCACTGAAAAAAAAACACTGAATATGAGTAAGTTTAAAATTACTTAAAACACATATTAGACAAGAAAATAACACAAATATAACTTATTATCGAAACGTCACACTAAAATATCTACTGATCGTGTTATAAGAATTTTGGTCACATCAAAATTACTGATTTAAAGAAAATGTTCCAAAAAGTACTTATATATTTATAACAATGTAAATGTGACATTGTTAAACATATTCCTTATATGACATGAAACGAAAAATATTATTTGAAATGTTTGTTGTTGTTAAGTCAACAGTTTCTTGTAGCTATCGTTATATATATCATCTGTGTAACGTCATCCTAAATAACATTTTCAGGAGGAGATAACCCGTACAGTGTCAACGTCTGTATAACGTTATACTAAATAACACTTTCAGGAGGAGATAACCCGTACAGTGTCAACGTCTGTATCACGTTATACCAAATAACACTTTCAGGAGGAGATAACCCGTACAGTGTCAACGTCTGTATAACGTCACCCTAAATAGCACTTTCATGAGGAGATAACCCGTACAGTGTCAACGTCTGAATAACGTTATCCTAAATAGCACTTTCCCGAGAAGATAACCCGTACAGTGTCAACAACACTCATTCTGTACCATCATTCACTCGTTAAATGCATGCGTAATGGTTTTGATACTATTTTGACGAGTATAAAAATTCGAGTGTTCAGACATATATGCTATAATGTACATTCTTCTGCATGCTGGTTCGGGAACCCTTATCAACAATACTTTGTTTCTTTAAATCATCACAACCATTTTATCAGTGTTGATAAACGTAATCTATCACACAATTCCAAAATTCAGTTCTCGCGGGATTTCCTAATTGACAACGAGAGAATATGGCCCACGACAGTTCGGGCTGGCAACTCCATGGTCATGTGCCCTAAACATTTGTAACAGGCTTTATCTGTCACTACCACAAATTCAAACTGCAAATATCTATATTTCATGCAATTTCTCAATATAAAAAAGTCAATTCATCATGTCAAGTGCCTAAAGTTAAACAAATAACCTTTAAAGATGTTACAAAATATAGATTAAATACGTAGAACACGAAGTTAACAAAGCCTGTGAAAACCATTCACAGGCGTCGCATCAGTCGGAATGAATTATCCAAATTGAGGCTGAATAAATGGAAGGAAAACTTCTAGCCATGAATTACCACCACCAATAATCAAAATTCAATTTGTAAAAACATATCAGTAAATAAAGTTTGAATGCTATGCGGGAAAAAATATGAACAGATAAAAATGATCTATCGGAATGTCTCTTTTTATTTTGATCAAAACAGTAAAAAGAAAAACCTTCAGAACAGTCTATGTAATAACGTTTTGTTTATTATTGAAATTCAGAAGAATTGTTTCTCTTTTTTCATTACAGGTTATCCGTTAAAACAAAACTATATTTTCCGACATTCAAAAGTAAAAGCAATATACAACGGGATCGATAATAATCAATAAGGATAATGTTATTAAAGTACCCAGAGAACAATACCTTTCTATATATGTTGTAGTTCCACATTAGTCGCCTCTCATTCTAATATCCGGCGGGTGGTCTGTTGAATCTTAAGTCATTTGGTAGTGAACCGAGGGAAATATATCAAAAGTGAACGATACAAAGAATTGGTTTTAGAAAACCAATCCTCGTCTACATTAGAGATTCTGCTTGTTGAACTTGATTCTACAAAGCAGCTGCATAATATCATTGGTTACAAAACCCTAGGTAGTTACAATATAGATTGTTCTGCTAGAAACCATTATGGTTTCTACATGTATCTTTCAGAGAAGTCAATTGATATTATTTTATTTCCGTCTTGTAACGATACCGAGTGCTATAAACGTTGACATTCTGTTAAAAATAACAGGTAGGTAAAAATCCGGAAATTGATTGAATTAGGTATAGTGCACATCGCCATCCATATTCTGACATTTCAATCGATCACTTTGGTTTTTGCGCAGTCACTTTCTAGATTTCAACGTTATATGTCTTAAGAATTACTGACGAGTCCCAAAAGTACGAAACAGCTGTATGATGCAGTTTAATTCATTTTTGGCTCTGCTGTATCTAATTCTACGTTTGTTTTTTTGAATGGTGTTATTCACTTGCATGTCTTCTTTTCATATTACTACAGCACGATCTCAACAGGGCTTCTATATATTCTAACAACATTGTTCTGCAAAGTTCTGTGCATTTTCGAGTTATAATAGGACTTCACGAAATAAAGGCTGTGCTTTTTCTGTGAGATATATACGTGTGGTGAATTAAGATTCGGTATTCTTGGAGATAGTTTGGCACCTAACATACACGTGTACTTTGTCATAAGTACTCTCTTGTCATTAGCACTTTGACTCAACCTTACCATGCAAGGGGATATCACATTTGAACATGTAGAATATTTACCGTAATGATAGACCAGATGACAGATGTAAACCTGTATGAACACTCACCAGTATGTAAATAATTTTAAATCCGAGTACACAAAAAGAAGAAACACGTCTACAGCGTCAGCCGGTAAGGGTGTTGACAAAAGTTAATTACAGGACTCAACTTTGTCTTCATATAATACCGATTAAAGGACTAGTTTAAACGATACGTTTCATTCACCTTTCTGTTTTGTACTGCTGATGTACACGTGTACGACATGATAAATTAATCAGGACATTTTACCATTCAACAAAATATTCAATATCAGATAAAATTGACAACAAGTTTAATGTGATTGATAATGCAATTTTAAGAAAGTAGAATTCACTTCACAATGAAATAGAAAGAGCAGATAATACTTGATAATAAAGTAAATTGTGCACAATGTTTAAGTCGTAAATCTCTGAGAGCTATTAGTATAAAGTAATGGCAGAGGTATAGGATCAGAAACACGTGACTGGGAACACGTGTCTGAAACAATGGACACTACCAGGTCTGAGAGCTATTAGTATAAAGTAATGGCAGAGGTATAGGACCAGAGACACGTGACTGGGGACACGTGTCTGAAACAATGGACACTACCAGGTCTGAGAGCTATTAGTATAAAGTAATGGCAGAGGTATAGGATCAGGAACACGTGACTGGGAACACGTGTCTGAAACAATGGACACTACCAGGTCTGAGAGCTATTAGTATAAAGTAATGGCAGAGGTATAGGACCAGAGACACGTGACTGGGGACAGGTGTCTGAAACAATGAACACTACCAGGTCTGAGAGCTATTAGTATAAAGTAATGGCAGAGGTATAGGATCAGGAACACGTGACTGGGAACACGTGTCTGAAACAATGGACACTACCAGGTCTGAGAGCTATTAGTATAAAGTAATGGCAGAGGTATAGGACCAGAGACACGTGACTGGGGACAGGTGTCTGAAACAATGAACACTACCAGGTCTGAGAGCTATTAGTATAAAGTAATGGCAGAGTTATAGGATCAGGGACACGTGACTGGGGACACGTGACTAAACCAATGGACAGTGCAGGAATTAGAGGTATAAATAGGACCAGGGACACGTGACTGGGGACACGTGTCTGAAACAATGGACACTACCAGGTCTGAGAGCTATTAGTATAAAGTAATGGTAGCGGTATAGGACCAGAGACACATGACTGGGGACACGTGACTAAAACAATGGCCAGTGCAGGAATTAGAGGTATAAATAGGAACAGGGACACGTGACTGGGGACAGGTGTCTGAAACAATGGACACTACCAGGTCTGAGAGCTATTAGTATAAAGTAATGGCAGAGGTATAGGACCAGAGACACGTGACTGGGGACACGTGACTAAACCAATGGCCAGTGCAGGAATTAGAGGTATAGATAGGACCAGGGACACGTGACTGGGAACACGTGTCTGAAACAATGGACACAACCAGGTCTGCGAGTTATTAGTATAAAGTAATGGCAGAGGTATAGGACCAGAGACACGTAACTGGGGACACGTGACTAAACCAATGGCCAGTGCAGGAAGTAGAGGTATAGATAGGACCAAGGACACGTGACTGGGAATACGTGTCTGAAACAATGGACACTACCAGGTATGAGAGTCATTAGTATAAAGTAATGGCAGAGGTATAGGACCAGGGACACGTGACTGGAGACACGTGACTAAAACAATGGACAGTGCAGGAATTAGAGATAAAGATAGGACCAGAGACACGTGACTGGGGACAAGTGATTAAAACAAAGGACAGTGCAGGAAATAGAGGCATAGATAGGACTAAGGGCGAGTAACTGAAACAATGGACAGCACAGGACTTGAAGGTGGTAATGTTGAGTAATGGCAGAAGTATGGCTAGGACTAGAGACACGTGACTAAAACAATGAAAAGTACAGGATTTAGAGGTATAAGTGTTAAGTGACTGCAGATGTGGTCAAACATGTCCGTACAGTCAGGATTTCAGTAAGACTGTGGTCACACACGTACTGGAAACTGAAGGTGACACCAAATGCACCTTGGAACATGTTGTGTAGTAGGAAATTGCTGTTTAACCTATTTCCCGATAAATTACTACATTTAGCAATTTTACAAAAAAAGATAAAGATTAATGGTACCGTACATAAACACCATTCTTTTTTTCTTATACAATGAAACATATGTGTACACTTCCTGGTGCCAGAAAACTTACACGCTTTAAGTTTGATTGAATTCCTTTCTATTTTTTTCAGTTTTAGATGTACATCACTTACGTTGCAATCATGGATATTTGTAGTTTATTGCCGTTGTCTTTGTAGAAATTTACAAGTGAATCCATCATTCCGATCTATCTTAAAAGTCGATCTCTATTCTGCCAGCACCTTCCGATAGAATTGTGTTATAGCGACCGATGTTTCTGAAAGATTTCGGTTTTTTAAACGCTCCCAGATAAAATTCTAGTAGACCCACATTTACTTTGAAACTGTATATAACCTTAAGGTCATTAATGTGATAGATTGGAGAAGAAATAAACCATTTTTCGAACGATTTGAACATTTGATGAGTTCCAGGATTCAAGTGTAGTTAGCTTCACAGGCCCGGAAGTAAAACAAAATCTATTTTTATTTTAAGTCTCTAAGTGATAAACACTTTGAAAACAATATTCTGAACAATGTTTTTTATTACCTGTAATCATTATTTTATTGTAGGAAATATTCGTATTCATAAGAAACAAGACGAAATAAATATGTCAAGCTTGAAATGTATTTTTATGTATAAAAAACTGTTCTAGAAGAATCTATTTTTCTGTCTGCGGATCTTGTCTGTTTTGATGAAGAAGTATTTTGATCAAATAGACAGAAGGAGATAAATTGTATCCTTGTATACTCGTAATCCATTTCAAACCAAATCACGTGACGCGTTTCATCAAACTGTTATTTGTAACTTATAGATTTCTTTTTCTTACATCTAGAATATAATTGTACTGTGCATTTATCATAGATGTGATCTTATGCTTTCGTCCATTACTCATTGTTATTGTTGTATTCATGTCTTCATCCCTAAAATTTAGCTGATTTTCTGTATAAAATTAGAAAAAAATAGTCTTTTTTCATCTGAAACAGATTTCTAATTTTTGTAAAGGTTAAAGAAATATAGATTAGGACTTGGGTTAATGACAATATTTTATAATCTTGAATTCATAAAGACTGATGTCTAGTTCCTGTAGAGTTTTAAGAAATATGGATTAGGACTTGGGTGAATGACGATAAATTTAATCGGGAATTGATACAAACTGATTTCCAGTTCTTGTAAAGGTTAAAGAAATATAGATTAGGACTTGGGTTAATGACAATATTTTGAAATCTTAAATTCATACCAACTGATTTCCAATTCTTATAAAGGTTTAGGAAATATGGATTAGGACTCAGGTCGTCTATGACAGTGAATATCTATTTCATCATGACTTCGATGGTTTGTGATTTATAGTCCTATGACTGACATGACTTAATGTATCAGTGGAAGGGACAGTGACTCAAAAAATACACAGTGAAAACGAAATCTAGAATGCCATAAAGCATTTGAAATGTCAATGAAAAACAACAAAAGAACAATAAAAACAAAAATACATGCAAAACATTTCTATGTCGAAATAAGACCTTCATGTGAAATAAACCCTTATTGATTGGTTTCTGACAAAAACTGTATTATTTCGAATTTGAAAATGTATTATTTCCCTGTTGAAATGAATGTTGAATACTTAAATAACAAGTAAAAGATGTTACGTGTTTTCGGTATTGTGGCGTCTAGAAGCAATGATACTAAAGGACAATGCTTTAACTTAGGTAAAAAAAAAAATTCTGTCGTATTGCCTGAATTGTGATTAAGTTAGCAAAATCTCTGTGGCGCTATATCAGATTACATAACCAACAGTACAAGTAAGATAGGATAACTAATACGTTTTAACGCATGCCTAAATATCTATTATACAATCTGCCTGTTATTCCGTGAATACATCTGAGTAATATTTTTTTCCATATATGCCACTTTTGTTACATATCATGGAGAGTTTCCACTGGCTGTGCCAGACAGAAATAGAATGAGATGTCAGAAAATAGACAAGGATGTTAGGTCATAAGGTGAAAATGACGCATTTGTCCTTTATATTTTATTGTAAACTCTGTCGTAATGCAACTTTTTAAAAAAATTCAATATTCGTTTAATAAAATCTTATCAGAAATGAAAACTCCTTAAGGACCCTCCATGTATTCTTCGATTTAATACTTAAAAAAAAAAAAAAAAAAAAAAAAAAAAAAAAAAAAAGAAAAAAAAATTAGATATAAATTTAGAACTTTTATACATATATATGGGTAATAGAAAAGCTATCCTACAAGACTGAAATACATTGTTTCCTAGAATATATAGTGTGTTCGATTTCTAAAACGTGAATCTAATCTTGTGAGCATTCATTGATTTTTATCACTTTTTATCATCAAATTGAACATAATGAACAGCTAGACCATTATTATAAATTAAATAAAAAAAATTGTGCCAATATTGTGCGGGCTTTAATCCTCGCCTATATACCAGCAGATTGTCAATATTAGAACCAGCGGGCAAGATATGAAATCCTTCTTTAGTCAAGGAACAGTTCTATGTTAACAGATGTTGATCGTGTGATCTGGTACAATTTAGCAATAAACACTGGGATTGCTTTCTACAGCATCGCTTTGTTTATAGTCCCTCTATATTGCTCCCTTATCGATATTTGTAGCTTGGCATTAAATCAGACATTGAAACTCGACATGGACACAAATGACTATAAGCAAACCTGCTTACACGTAGTTTAAACGGTGGTAAATACAACTGAGTCTCATTTTCGCGAACTTTTTTAACTCGAAGACCTGGTATTTTTGTTGGACTCGGCCAAATTTCACACTACCCATTGGAACATTACTTAAATCGAATACACGGAGAACTCGAAATGTTCCCATGGTTTCGTCGACTTCTAGATACCGAGGTCGACGGTATACTGAAATAATGATGTGTTTGATATGATAAATAATATCAGAGAACAGTAGGTTGGTATAGTGAGAAAGGCGTAGTGGATCCGGACTTCCGGGAACAAAGGTGTCCGGATTACCGAAGGTCCGCTGTACATCTGACCAATAGATTCGTGATTATTCCATATCACCATAACAACAGATGTAATCTTGGGTTACTAAGTGTTTTAGAATAATTTCAAAAATTCCGGAGAAAGATTTTTTTCCATATAAAATATCATAAAATAAAAATTTTTTTAAAAACAAAAATATGATTTTTTTTTATTTTGCTTCAGAGTGATCCCTGTAAGATATTTACAACTTTGTCCACAGACAGTTTTCAAGGGATAATATTATATTACGATGTCATACAGCGATAAATAATGATAGCATATTATTATAGTATAATGTATAATATCAGTATTGGACTGTCAAACGACAAACTTAAATTACCTAAGAGCCCTGTCTATGTTTTAATCTTGGAAATGTACTGTACGACTTTACATCCTTCCCAAAATGCAGTTAAGATAATGCAATCATTAGGTCAAAGGTCACGTGACTCCGCCTGTAAATTAAGAGACTATCACACAAATATGATGATGACTGGAACAGTAACTTAATATGTAAGTGAACACGCCCAGACTAGTTATGTACATTGAGTTTGAACCGAAATATTGTTTCCGGTTTCTTTTGTTGCATTCCACTTCCGGAACATGTGGTCTTATCTTATTTGTAATTTCTCACTAGTCACTGTGTGATTTTTTTCTCTTGTTTATAGTTTGACATAGTTTTATTTAATTTGAGTTCGGATAATGATTTTGTAAACACGTCGGTAGTTGTTGTTTTTTTTATTTGTCTATAGGTCTCAGGTCTGTTTAAGTTCAAGGAAGCCTGAATGTACACAAAGCTATT
Source organism: Ylistrum balloti (assembly GCF_031769215.1). Taxonomy (NCBI): domain Eukaryota; kingdom Metazoa; phylum Mollusca; class Bivalvia; order Pectinida; family Pectinidae; genus Ylistrum; species Ylistrum balloti. The sequence continues at coordinate 212,752 of NW_026782219.1, forward strand.
AGATTGTCTACTTCGACCTCTTGATCATATTAAAATAGAATTAAGCCCACAAATCATTCATCAAGCCATACCGACGACGCGCGTCTAGACGTGTTCCTAATCTCCGTTGTATTCCAAAAACAACACACCATACAATAAAAACCAAGTAATCGACTATTTATTTTTCTTGTGGTGGCAATATCCATTTTATACCTTCTTCAATGTTATCTACAACTTCACAGCGAAATATGCATTCCTTAATCAGCACTGTGTACAACGATGTTAGAGATATCTACATCGCAACTGGATTGGCTGAGGAAAATTTTAAAGATGAAAGAAAAGTTTTAAAAATGTATATGATTGACTAGTTAAAAGTTGATGTATAAGGCCTTGGGAAATAAAGCCTAGTTCATACTGATTTTTCCTCTCGTTTTTCAAAAAAAATTTTCTCACTGAAAATTTACGTTCCTGACTCATTATGTACAATGTATGAGTATATGAAGGGTAGGTTAACAACATTGTTTCTGTATATGAGATTCATTTTTATATTTATGTCCATTTATCGATCAGTTCATATCCTAGAATGAAACAGAGAAGATCTGAAATCTGCAACTTCTCAAAATGTCAATAGCAATTAAATACGAAACTAAACACGTGTTTATTGAAAGACACAGTTTCGTAAATATGGTTTTCCGTTACCGTCATGGACTTCCAGTGGGAGTATTTGTCGCCAGTCATTAGATAGACGCCGTCTGGAAATTCATTTATTGCTGTATAAGGGTATTGCAAAAAAGGATAATAAGCTTAAATTCCTACAATTAACGAAGTGAATGGTTTACGGGGACTAAGTACACCGGGTTATGGAGGCTAATCGAAAGCATTCAGATGGTTGTACAAGAGTTTGCCGTCGTTTTCTCTGTAAAATGCCACGCCAGTACAAGTTGTATCTGTTGGTTTTTTTCAAACGTTTGATGATCAAAATGAATTTGTCTTCTGATTTTTCAGCTGACGCTAATAAGTGTATCACCTCGAATAACAGCCCCGTCTCTCCCCGATAGCTTTGGTAGGTTTGACCAGTCCCCCGACCGTTAAAGCGTCAACATATATTTGGTGTTGTATATATCAACCCAATCAGTGATCATTCTGTTTACTATATCAATAGAACATTCTAGCGCCTCCCCCCCCCCTTCCCTCCCTGCTTGTTCCATCACTGAATCAAATTAGTAACATTTCATCCGTTCCATCCTAACATGTATCAGTCAACGTACCATTAACACACCAGATGTACCCAGCCTTAATGACTTTGATAAATTACCCTCCTTTAATCCGAGTGATTCGTATTCCTGGCAAATATCCTCGTTCCATCACTTTCACTACGTGTCAGGTGACATTTACGTTGTCTGTGTTTATTCAAACGCTTCTGGGAATTAGACTTCTCGCCACAGCCTTACACGGACAACATGATACTAAAATGTTTCACAATCGTTATATTTTTCATGCTAATTTCCCCCCTTAAATGTAGTGTTGTTTTTTTAACAGTTTCACGCCTTGGAAAATTATTCTACTCAATTAAGACTCTCTGTGTATAGCAGTCTCCTATTTCATTGTTCCCTCTCGTTTCGTCGATATTGCGTTTTCGAGTAGTTGTTCATGTTAACAGCCGCTTAATTGACCTTTGACCGTAACACTCTGAACGTGACCTTCAGATGTATTATCGCTAAGATGATGATGTTCTGTTACCATTCTGAATCGACGAAACTCTTAAGTTAACAAAGAGATCAGATCTTAATCACACAGACGTTTGAATGGGGATATCCATCTTGAGGTTATGTCCGTTGACGGACGGTTTGCCAAAGTCATTAGTGATCAGAGTGTTTTAAGCTGTGTAGGTCGTCCCACTGGTATTCTCTAGTTCTTAAATAAATAATGATGAAGTCATCCGTTAATAGTTATTTGTTTGAGTTTCCATCTGAACAATCGAATGCCTCTCTGGGTATACGTATTTACCGTCCAGACGAACATCTGTACATATAATATAACGAACACTGCAACGATTGAGAACACCCTCATCATAGCCTCTCTTTAGAGCTGCTATTTTATCACAGCAGGATATTGCAAGTTGTAAAAATGGTTTCACAAATGGTTCCATGAATTATTAATCCTGCCATCGACAAGACGGACATATTGGTTTTTTCCTGTTTGGCACCCTTTAAAATATGTAAAAAGTTTTATTTCAAACCTTTTTTCTTTTCTTATACGAGGATAAAAAATCTGATTTATACAATCCCCCCTCCCGAGTTGTGTAATGGTTTATCAAATGCAGATTTACAAGTGGGTAACAACAAAATTTTCAAACAATGCTGCCATGTTTTAAAATGTTTAAAGTTAATGATTCATGACGAGTATTGTAAATCGTGCAACAGTATGCTAATAACTTGCCGGTGCTGGAAATTATTAGGAGCTTTCTGGAAACATAAATCCGACGAAAAAAAAAAAAAAAATTCTAAAATGGTTGAACAAAAATGGAATTGTTAAGTACCCGACCATAAAGCAAATTCAACCAAAATGAATTTGGTTTCATTTCAGAAGATTAATATCCTATTTCAACTAAGGAAGGGGGTGCGATGGGGGTGGAGGGTGGGGGCTGAAGAAAGTTTAGCACGTGAATATCTTAATATAAAAAATGACACATATACATATATATATATATATGTATATGTACCCAAATAATGAATTATTCTACATTATACGATCATTTCGTCTTTCTAGATGTATTAACCTAAAAAATGTCAATAACTGTATATTGTCGACCCTGAAAATAGAGAGACTTACAAAGCTTTTATCCCACATCAGACATTTATAAAGATAAAAAATATCAAAAAATAAATTTTATATCAAATTACTCCAATTGCCAAAGTGGAGGCTTTAAGTCAAGAAAACCGTTAAACATGTTAATAATCTTCATATAAATACAATTTTATTCTGTTTTTAATTTTTATTTATTTTTATATTTTGTTCAATATTACTTTTCTGTGATATTTACCAATACATGTACAAAATGCTATTTCGAAACTATACATGCGGGTTAGTTTATCTCACATATCGTTCTGCGCCAGAACACGGAGATAAATGTCCTCGTGTCAGGGCAATACATTATATATACAACTTACACAACCCAGCAATTCTACTGTTAAACACGGCACAGACAACTAGGAAACTACATACACAATCAATTTACGAGGCAGTCTTCTAACAGGATAATGGTTGTCTTTTAAAAGACATTTTTTTACAAAGAAAAAAAAAGAAAGAAAAACAATAGTTAAAACAAGGATTTATTGTATTGCTTTAAGTGGACAGGTGGGAAACAGGAAAATTTTGTAATTAGTATATAGAGTATCAATAATCAGAAAGTTTAGAGATAGTTTTTGTTGATAATTAGGACGTGACCTGATGCAGCTGTGCTAGTATTAGTATGAGATACAAACGTTCTACAGAGCGAGAAATGACACCAGTTCCAAACGACGTCGGACCACAACATTTTACTAGCGGAAATGAACTTCCAAGACAGCTCGTATTAAATATGAATGGACATTTTTTTTCAACAGGAAATTAACGTTACCAGGCATAAAACACCGGAAATATGACCTTAGGTCTGAACAATTCAATGGAGCGTGACTACCAACTAGACAATTCGTTTAGATTCAAACCTGTACATTTCTACAGACTACGATATTGAACACAATCTTCAATGTCATTTGAACATATTTCACGTCAATAATCATTGATACGAAACAAAGCGCAAAACATCCATTAGTAATAAGAATATCTTGTTACACTATAAACAGCAGTAACATGGCTTTGTGGTAAAAGCCTTTCAAGCTTCAGAATTGGCGTCATCGATGCTTTAGCTCTGAATGTAACTAGACCTATCAAGCAAAAACATCCCATTATTTTTCAGAAAATGTCCGTATATGATTCCGCAGAAGAAAGAATTATTGAATTTTTCTATAATGCATTATGTCATTTCTGTATAAAACTCTCAGACATTATAGGAGTTTAATGTTTATTGTTGTGACTAACATATCTGTCCACTGATGCATACTTGTAGTATCACGTGATTCTCTTAGATAGATATAACGTGTCAATCAGATGGTGTAGTATTGGTTACGTATAAATAAACAGACTGAAGTCGTGAGGATGTTTCTGTGGAACCCATAATCTACCAAGTAAATATTCTGTTATTACTTAGCCTTTTCGATAAACTCCGTTATACAGTGAAACATATGGAGCACGCGATAACTGAAATTGCTATGTAGGCAATTGTCAAACTATTTACAAATGATGATAAAATCTAGAATTTCTTCCGGCATATAACACAAAACAGCAGCGCCGTCTCACGTGTTTTATTGTTTCTTTAAATAGACCATATCTCCCTTGAAAAACGAAAAAAATTAAGAAATTATGGTGGCTGATTCGGGACATCGTAATATCGCTTCGTTTAATGGGAAGCGAGATTGCAATATTACGATAGAACGATGCGATACTACGATAGCACGATGCGATATTGTGGTATCGCATCGTGCTATCGTAGTATCGCATCGTGGTATCGTGATATCGTAATATCGCTTCCCATTAAACGAAGCGATATTACGATGTCCCGAATCAGCCACCAAAAGAAATATATCTTGTAAATTTTGCAGTTCGAGTGCCAATCATGTTATACATTGCAGTATAAATACCGTTGTCAAGGTATTAGGTTCAAAGGTCAAGAGTAATATTGTGACACCAGTATTCTGCTTAGGCAGGGTTCGCTAATATAGATACTACTTTTTACAGGACCACGAATTAAAATTCGGATACATGCAGATCGTCGCATTAAAACGAAGAACAAAAATATCGTAATGCCGAAAGGATTTTCATTCAAACTCAAAACATATAAAAGAGGGCAAGATATGAGCGGGAGAAATATTTACACGGAGTCTCATCAAAAAGCACAATTAAGAAGACCATGTGTTCGGAGAGGCTAAGCGTCTTCTGCTTCATGGACGACACTCGTAATGTAAATTTTGGTCGACCTTAGCAAGTAATGTCACATTCTGAAGGTCAACAACAACGAAAGCATTGAGTAATTCAGAAGGCGACCTATATGGTGAACTCCTGCCAAGTTGGCTTCTAAATCCAAACACTCATGCCTGAGATTTTTTTGTTTGTTTGTTGAATTCTATATTTTGCATTGTCTATCGTCGTAATTGATCATATGTCCCGCTCAGGACTTAAGCATTGAGTTTTCTCTCACACCAGAGACGTTCTGTGTAAAACAGTGGAGGGAATGAACGAAAGGGTCGGTAGTGAGTGGAAATTGAACAAGGACACACTAGCATTACTTTTAATCAGTCATGTCCATATAACCAACCATTAGTAAAACTGGAAAACACCAAAATAATATCAAAACACTAAGGTTAACGAAAATGACAACGATGTTAAAAGTCCTAATAGATTTCGCGGCCTTGAATTTTGCAGTCACTGAACAGAGAACTGGCCATTTATATATATATATAACAATCGCGACGGAGTCATCTTGTGATTATTGGTGTTTGATGACACACAGACTGTTTGCTGGTAACGTCTGCAGTGGGTTGTAGACAATTCTAACCTGTCCTCGTACTGATTACTTTGTTTATTCTACATGTTGACGAGTTTACGACGCTTTATCGGCAGTAGAAAATACGCGCTTCTTTACTCTATTGCAATCATTGAAGCCATTTTACAGAGAAACGTGGATATTAAATGACACGTAATAACATGATATTTTTTTTTATATTGGAAATTTAATATCCTCACAATAGCAAAGACTATTTACGAACTTGTATTACTGGGCAAAAAATCGAAAACACGACGAAGAGAGAAAGACAGGAATCCTGGGAGTGATTATTTATATTTACAAAGAGACAACATATTAAGTATCGTTCTCGCGGGACGTCACGTGATTTATTGTCCTATACAGAAGAACTAAAGCATAAGATATAAGAAAATCTAGACTAATTCTGAAAGGTGCACAGCAGATCGCCCTAAAATATTAATGTAAAGGAAACAAACATAACCCCTCCCAGAATATGATGTAACCGGGTGGGATATCGTGCTAGGTGTCTTCAATAGAACATTTCAGTGTGACAGCACTATAAAGTCGGCTTCAGTTCTGCACAAATTCAAGGTAGCTTACATGATCATAGCAAAGCATCCCGAAAAGCAAACCATGTATTTAACACATACATCGCCTAAACAGGGAACCGCTCTGAAATGTTCAACCACCATAGCTGTTGACAGGACTCTAAGCAATACCAAACCAGACCAACTCATCTCACATATACCGGAAGGCCGTCCATAAACGATCATAGATGTTGAGTGGGCGTTAAACGATCTTCAGCCAAATCAAAACATTACAAGTAGGTAAATGAAACGTAGTTGAGTTCAGAAAGTAGGTCGCAATGCAACAATGCAAAGTAATTAGGAAACAAAGATGGAACGAATCGAGAGAGAAAAGGGACGAGGGATGGATGCCTGAAAATCGTTACTCTTTCGCACGTGTAATTATTTAAAGGGGCGTAGCTGAAATTTATGTTCATGTGACTGTGCATAACCAACCGCAGCAGAGAGCGTCTCGACAAAATCGACTTTATGTCAAAGTAATTCAATTAAGTTTGATTCATTACTTTTGCATAGCAATAAAACAAGACACCAGTTATCCAACTTTCTCTGCTATCACACAAGTATACCTCAATAATCAAAATGGCACGAAGAAAAATACTGGAACAACTGATGTGCACGCACTCACTTACACTCACCCCTTAATATGCATCTTCATTCACGCACGAGCTCCTATGTACGACACCCGTTGTATATAAATACTTATCTATTTATTGTGTATATGCATTCGCTATCTTGCCATAAGACTGCACTTAAGCCTGATGTACATTTTTTTCCATTTTGGTAACTGCTCTTCAATTAGATAAATGTTACATGCCTAAATTAGATGCCCCGGTTTCAGATGAAATAAATTCGCTACACAGTATTCATTATAATACAGTTTTAATGTTAAAAAACGCGAACGACCTTTTCAGACAGATTTGTGGATTTATAACTAAACATTACTTCCTACATTTGTTATACGTCCTACTTGTTCCATCTGTTATGCTGTAAGACTTGGAAATAATCAGCGTCTAAAAAAACGGGTTTTGGAAAGGAGGCTAATCAAAATACATTGTATCCGGGGTTTTATTCACCTGTCTCGCTCTTAATTTTTTGTCTCCATATTGAAGCACTGTAACTACTATAATAAACTAGTGCAGACAAGTGAAGGCTTTACATGTTCTGTGTTGCGATAAATCCCTGGGATCTCGATAAAAAGTTCAGCCGATTACACAAACGGACATCAGGTCATAAAACTCTATCTTGATCCAATTAACATCCGTACCAGCATCCGTTTCTAAACCGATGAATCTCCAACACCAATTCCGAAGTAAAACCAACTGCATTATATTAGCGAATGCGCTGCAGTACAAACCATTCACTATATATGTTCCGCTAAGTATATTTGAACGAGAAAATTCCATTAGCAGAGATGTGGCTGTATATGAGAGCTTCAGGGGATAACTGCGAGTAAAATGTGATGACGTCACCATGGTAATCAAACTTGCATACTCTATCGTAAAAGTGTTTTACTTGGTTAGAATATATACAGTCGTCCTTACAAATATGCAGTATTCTTTCTCTGCAATAAATTTGAAAGTGTGTTTTTAATAGTTTTCCCCAGATTGGGCAAAGGTAGCTGAACAATACAGAAATGTGGCGAAGCCTCGATGTGAAGAAATGTGCCTGAGCCGAAAACGAGGTAGCTCTCCCATTTACAACACGCTATCTACAATTGTTTGGAACTCCCGTCATCAAATCATGAAATTTCATTTATAATGTCTATGAATGTCGAAGCCAGATTGCTGACGTCATAACTATTATATGAATAAGACTCAATACAACTGATCAAAATCGTGATGAGTACTTGTACACAGGGGTTGATAACATTTTCTGTATTATCCACATACAAGCATTAGCCGGGTGATGGCAAGCATTGACAATTTCAGAACGAAATGTTTTGTTTCCAGAATTGCATCTTGAAAAAAAAAACTATATGATACAATTCTAGACCTTGAGTCTGTTGATGAAACAAAGTCTGTGTCAAAAACATGTTTGAAATAAAGTCTCTGTCAAGAGATTGTTTACGAAGAAGTCCGTGTCAAACAAATGTTTGAAATATAGACAGAATCACATTAATGTTTATCATCATTAAATCAGAAAAAAAAAACATTGGAAAAGGGGAGTAGAATATCGGAAAAGAAAAAGAAAATCGAAAGGAAGAAATGAAGAGGAATTGTGATCGAGCGAGAAAAAACACGAAGGGTAAACAAGAAAGGAATAAAGGAAACTAGGATTCTCGGCAGTTTGGATTGAAACGGAAAAAAACATAAAAGAGAGAAGATTTAGAAAAAAAAACCTAAAGGAATTGTAAAGACGATGAATCACCGGCCCCATGACATCTAAATAGGTTTGGGGAAGAAGGAGACAGGACATAATTAAAAATGATCATCATCCATATGTTTATATAAAAAAATTGAATAATTACATGATATTTCTGCTTATATTCCTATCTGATCGATCAAATGTAATTTTGAAATTCAAATTAAATAGAAAAAAACCGTAACAATGCAGGAATCACAGTAGAGTTTGAAAGTGATTGGTATTGTCATAATGCGGCGCCGTGGGACAATTGTCCTTGAAATGAACTTTCAAAACAAGGAAACACCATCCAAATGAGATCATTTGCCATTTGACATTCTAATTACAGCATCTGTGTCTACTTTCGAGATGAATTGCTTCCGGCGTCATTTTTTTTCATTCAAACTATTTTGATTTAAAACTAAAGATACGTTTGATAATTAATTCTTTTCTTCTCTCTGTTGTGATTTTTTGTAAAGTCTTTGTCACAAAAGATGTACATGTGAATGGTGAAAATATCACAAACATTGTTTCATTATTTGTTGGTCATTGTTTACCTATATTCTACCTAAAGTCGTGCGTTGAAATTGATACTACGAATGCGTTTGTATCATTCGGAACATTTCAGTCCCTTTGGTATAAAATTATGCAGATAAAACTTCAGGATAGAAAGAGCAACACGTGGAACAGAACTTCGTAGAGAGGTTCGCAATATTGGAAACAGTTTAATATTTGTCCAGAGGGACACATTTAGATACCAGTTCACTGCCCGCCTCACAAGCATGGGTCTAATAAGGATTGGAAATCCGGATTTTTTACGCTATGTAAATTTTTTTATCTGTTTTTCGCGTCTTGAGTTTTTAAAAGACCTCTAAAGTGTAGGCAATAAGAAAACCATTTACGTGTACACTGAGAGGGATTACATCAGATTGGAAAAGCGAGGACAGAAATAAAACATGTTCAAAATCTAATTCACCGTGAACAGACAGACGCATCATATGCAAATTAGTGATTGTATGTTGCTTACAACAATGCACGACATTTAATTCCTTCCTATATGTAAGTGTATCACTTGATAGAATAACACACCTTAGTGGGCACTGTTGTAGAACCTGTCTGAAAGCTCCTGCAAGGCCCGAGAAGTTTTTATACACTCTGTGATTAAATTCTTCACGTTTGTATCGGCAATACTGTCAATCTCTTATATTTCGCGTGGGATTTATTTTCGCGTTCATACGCAAGAGGAATCAATCGCGAAACCAAACCCCTCGCGAATATTTGTACGAAAATATCTCTTGATGACATCCATGCTAATTCGGTCACCGATATCAGAGTCCATTTATCTAATAGCCCATCATTCGCAAATTTGAAGTCATTTCTAGATCACCGTTCGCGAAATCATGTATTCGCGAATACGTTCGAAGATATTACCTCGCGAAATTAAGTATTCGCGAAATCTAAGTGACTTGCAGTATTGTTATTTTATGGATTAATGACCTGTTACCAAGGTGATAATTTGTTTATTGTACCAACAAAATGATACATTGTTTGATATATAATCGTTTGGACGTCTGCCGTTTTGTAAGCAAATGAAATGGTGAAAACCCTGTGGGAAAACATGGACATAAGAGTTCGTGGGTGATTCAATATCTTATTTCCCTTGTGGGAAATATGACGTTTTATTACCCTACCAGGTAATGAGTTCCAGCCAATCAGTGATACTGTTACAAGGATTAGGTTAAAAAAATACAGAAATTCATTATATCCAGGTGATCTGTTGGCGAGTTGGAGAAAGTTGCTTCCTATTACCCAGACGGCAAGGATCGATAGGTATGTCGCGATATTCCCCGGGTCATTTCTCAGATCGTGTCACTTTCCTCTATGAATCCTTACTTAAATAGCCAGAATTGTTGAACGGATTTTAAACAATACCAAACCGTCAACCAATCATATCCTCTCGTGATTTTTCTTTGCCTTTAAAGAATTTTTAATTATTGAAACATTTGCGCAAGAGTATTTACAAACTTTCTCAGCTAGTGTCCTTTAAGCCGTACCCCACAGTTGATGGGCTTCTAATTGACAAATTTATAGTCCAATCACACCGAAATGTCAAAGAGCCTGGGCATGGTAGCACGACACTCTACCGTTTAGAGATTTCTAATAAACCCATGTTTCTGAGATCCAATTTCGTCCTTAATGAACCTACCTGTCGAATTAACGTTTAGCAAAATAATACCAAACAAAACAAGCCTGCAGTCCTGAGTCAATGCTAGGAGACAAGCAGACACACAAAGACAGCCATGTTGTCTCCCCTGAATCACGATTTCGGACATAATTTCTTTATGCGGATCACTATGAACACTTACAATAATCTTTGAACGCATTCACTTAAAATATTGTCCATCTCATATCCTGTTTTTTTTATGAAATTGTGATAAAAATAACTTTAATTCGTTTTTAATTCCTATAGAATTAATGAAATTTCTCACAGATTTCTCATTTTATTTCGGCAAATAAAAACTAGTAAAATATCTTGTCACTTGAAAATATATTACTGTAGAACTTATTGATAACGCGGATGTTCAGTTGCACTAAGGCGTGCTTGATTCATTCTTCCGCACAGAAAGTCTTTGCTATCTACGGCATTAGTTGTTTATTTATGACGCTGAAAGTAGACCTGTCAGAAATTTCTGAAGTAAATAAGTTTACTGGTGCACGTGACTTTGCCCCATCATTCCCTAACGTAATGCTAAAGTATTGGTCTTCACTAGTTTCTTCAATATCGTTTTTGCTGACGCGATAAATTACGTCATTGTTAGGTTTTTAACTGAACGTCTCGGGAAATCTCAATAAAATAAACATGAATTAAGTCCGGGTCTAATGTACCACATAACACATCGTAAGAAACCTCATTTCTAATGACGTCATCAGAAACGGGAAATGGAAATTACAAATAAGAAAGGGTACATAATTCGTGTGAAAAACAATTCCATTTTTTTAAAATTCTGATTCCGAGCATCCTAATATTGAAAATTTCTTTTAAACTCACAATTCGCATGATATTTTGTATTTTGTTGCCTCCCGGAAACTCACGCACAACACTAACACCCTCATCGCATACATAGGGAGATCGTTCTGAAATTATTACATAAGTTAATAGGAATCAAAACCAACCTAATAATTCTGAATCTTCAAAAGAAGGGAATTTTTTTTTACATGATCTGACTCTACTGTTTTGAATTCTAAATTTGCATTAAAAGGTTTTATTCACTTGTATGCCCTGTATGTCCTTGTACGTACGTTTTTATATTGGATAAAATATGATATATTTGAATTTAAGAAAAAAAACGAGAAATACCAACATGTCAACATATTCATTATTCAAACTCAACAAAACTAGAGCGAAATATGGACAATGCCATAAAAAAGAACGAGAGTAAGATCGGGTGTTCCGGAAGAGTTAGTGTCTTCTGCTTCACCGACGTCACCCGCCATGTCAATCTTAGTCTTCCCGAGTAAGTAATGTCATGTTCTCAAATATATGACGTAATCAAACGTCACTCTAACTAGTTAAATTATATAATGACAAAGAGTTTTCAAACGGCCGCATTCCGAAGTCAACGCTCTGACCAATTAAATTTTAACAAATATATTTGTTCGGTTTTTTTTAAATTGACTTTAAGATTGTAAATAACAATCCTAAAGAACCGTGGAATCATCACTCTTTTCTAATGAATTAGATGCATGTACTGAAACAATACATTGTTAACTAGCGACCAGTACAAAAAAGCTTTCAGTGAATACAAAATTATAGCAGTGCTCATCATTTTTGTGCATAGTGCAATGTGACCCCGATTTTTTAAATTTCTTTCAATCTGAAGTGGTAGCAGAATGTAATCTTTTTACTCAGAACAAATGATTGATGCGTTGTCAAAGTCAATTAAGACTTTTATTCAAATGTGTGTGTTTTTTATCTATTTTTTTAATTCTCTGCTGCTATGCATGCTCAACCGTATATTTTCGACCGTGCTAAAGTACATATAAAATATGGATTGCTGTTTACTAACAAGGGCTAACGGTGGCACCGCCGACAGAATCTGTAATTATTGACGAAGTTAGCGGACATGTTATATGGATATAGACGCACAACAGGAAAGTTATTGCGGACAAGAATTTTACGGTTAAATTTTACCCCTTTTTTTTATCAACGACTAAAGTTCAAATCGGAAAAAAGAAAATCTCGACTTTTTCTGTGGTCACAATAGCACGTCGGATCAGAATTAAGAAATCTTAAATCTGGCTAAAACAAGTTTATTGTAGAAATTACCCTGGATTCTTGGTGAGATATCATTATAATGTTTGGTTTATTTATCTATTTATTTATTTATTTATTTATTTATCTATTTATTTATTTATTTATTTACTTATCTATCTATTTATTTATTTATTTATTTATTTATCTATTTATTTATCTATTTATTTATTTATTTATTTATCTATCTATTTATTTATTAATTTATTTATTTATTTATCTATTTATTTATTAAACCTTTTTTTACAAATAACATCTATTCATTTACATAGCTACATTATTAGCATTTCTTTTATCAATACTGTATTTGATTTGTTCCATAATTAATCAAAGAGTTAAAAAGCATCACCCCTCATAAAAATACATAGAAAGACATTCAATAATTTTAATGCAACGTTCTTTGTCCGTCAAAAAAAAAAATACATTGAAATCGAGGACCACATTTAATATGGATCGATTTAGAATTACAAAAATTTAGCTAAAGGAAAACGATGTTTTAGACATGTTGAAAAAGACCAGATTTCTCTTCTCTGGTTCATAATTAGTTTCACCTGGTAACTTCCGGTTGCCAAGTCGCTGAACGTCCTACGAGATATAAAAAAACTTTTTCAATATTTTCTTTGTTATTGAAACATGTAATTAGTGTTGTATGCTTAAAAAACATCAGAATATAAAGTTTATCAATTTAAAAATGCATTTCGTTAATAACCTTATCTAATTAAACCGGTGTCTGCTTTCACATGATATCATATGAAATAGGGTTATACATAATATACAGCGTGCATTCAAATCCGAGAGTACAAGTTATTTGTCTTGACGCAGAAAAAAACTCACTAGACAATCTCTGAGGAGGAATTCGATTTCGAGAGCACTCTAACTCCACAGCAGCTTCAGAGTTAGACTTGAAATTGACAGCTACGGATTTTCGTCCCCGCTGGGAATTTCTCATTACTGTGGAGCTTTAGAAAGAGTATTACATCACTAAATTATATCATAGACGTTTTAAATCTAACCTAGATTGCTTTATTATGGTCCGTATATACCTATCCCAGATTTACTAGAATTGAAGGCCTTGTGATGATTTGATGAATTACATTTCCTTTAAAAAAATCTGGCAGTTTTGATATCAATATTGCGCTTTTGAATTCAAAACACGTCGCCTGTGACAGTCATTCGGATTTGTTGAAGCTCGTGAAGGACACGTGGTAATCAGATTCAGTCCTTTTGTTTCCTAGCATGGTCGGGAAACAGTCATTATTTGAAAGATATATTACGAAATATTTCGAGTCCAAGTTTCAGTAAGTTTTTGTACCTATTCAACACACATACCATATATATGTAGAACTGTACTTTAAACGATAGTTTGAAATGGAAATCGTAATTGACACAAATCTCTCAAGCACGGAATGCGATTTTTTCAAAGGTTAAGTTGCATAAGAAAGGTCGATTTTTTTATTGGTTACACAATAATATGTGATCAATTTATAGTTATTTTTTAGCTAGGTACCTCTCTTCGGGAAATATATCCCTTTCGATGGGCTTCTTCATTAAGCGCCTTCAAAAAATTCCTTCGTTCTCTCATTTGTGATGCGATCGATGAAAATAAAGAATGTTTTAAGAATGAAGAACAATTATCATGAAGATATCCTATTTCAAATTTTGATATTTATGAAAGAAATATTTCCTGTCATGCGTGATAGAAAATTGTCCTTGCTGAAATAAATAAAACAGAAAAGACCAATTTGTTTCGTCAAAATATCTCACCCAATAGCCAGTCTGAATTACTACATACACGTCTGGAAATTCTGACAAATGGTAATTTTACCAAGTCTGGGACATTAATATTGAAAAGCCAGTCAACACATTTTGACACACATCAAACTCCTAAACATTGACGGAAGGGCTGAAAATCTACCGGCTCATTTTTGTCTCGGCATTTCAGTCAAGATTTGCCTGAAGATTGCCTCAACTGTAGGCCGACAGATTAACCTTCTATCCTGTCCACACGTTCAGTACGACATTAAATTACTCCATCTTAAAGTACGAAACGAATACAGTGTTTTAAGTATAAGACGACAAGCGATCAAGTAAGGTGACGATAACTCAGATAAATCACGAGGGGCTCCGATGTTTAATGAGCAGTATTGGACATGATAAGCAACGAGCACATCAGAAAAGTGTCAGCCGGAAAGTGCTTAGAGTAGATGTGTCTTTTTTGAAAGTGCGCGATTTGTTTTTAGCAACATTTAAGTAGCGCTGTATAAAGAAATAAATCAATATTTCATAGCGCTTACGCGTACGAAACACAACGACACCGTACAGACTATGTTTAATGTCAGTTATAATCCATTTAAGGATATATGCGACTCTCCTGATAATGTCAAACTTCATTTTAAAAGAATTCTGCGGTAGACAAAACTAAGTAAGTATAAATTGTGCATGTCACGAACATATATTTTATTACTCTCGTTATAACAGGATTTTTTCACGATTTATGCTTTCAAGATACGCTATTAATAATATCCATAAAACGTTTAAAAGGGAGATAACTACCACATGTATTAGCCGAATACGAACACTTACGTGTAATTTCATACTCTGTGTAAGTATGTGAAACTGCTTTTAGAAGAAAATGACTTCACATTAATATTCGATGTTAAACCCAAATTCATCTCAATGAGTATGAGGAAAGCAACCGCCCAAACTGTGACAATTTTAAACAACATCTTAAATATGTTTCCTTACTGTATTGCTCAACAACAAATTGGATTAAACTTTAAAATGAATTTCAAAACGTGATATCACGTGCTGGGTAATCCTGGTGTGCTCTTCTGCTCTAACTAAGAGAAGGTGCGAGCTTTTAAATCTATTTCTCTTTGTCTAAAACATTCAATTTAGTTTATTAAATATTTCCTTGTTCATCACAGTGCAGAAATAATTACCATAGCATATCTTTCCGCGTGTTTACAAAACTTTTTGAGAACTGCTGCAGCAAACATTTATCTCCGTTTTGTTGTGTCCAAAATCATTTCAGAATTTTTACACTTCAGAGTTATTTCAGAACATTTGCATAACACCTTCCTCTCTGTGATGTTTCAAACACAATTATTTCAAAATTTGCTCTACACCTTGATTTCCGTGATGCTTTCCCAATAAAAAAAATTAAAACTAATTTTTGCAATCCTCTCCATTATTGGAAGTACAGCTTCCTCCCCGTGATGCTTTCTTAACAAAACTTATTTTAAACTAATTTTTGCAATCCTCTCCGTTATTGGAAGTACAGCTTGCTCACCGTGACGTTGCTTATAGGACATTTTGGAACTTCTGTGTTAAAACCCGTGATATTGCGTATAAACGTTTGTTGGAACATTTGCATAACACCTTACTCCCCATCGTATTTTATTTTTAAGATATAGAATGTGTTAAATATCGACACCTCCTCCATTCTCAGCAGTACATATTCATCCCCGTGATATTGTGTTTACAAGCCTTTTACTAAATCTGCATTACATTTTGTTCCCCGTGATGACTACATTGACATCAGTATTTAAGTAATTAACAGTAGAGTCTGATAAGTGAGTTTTCATTCCGCGTCATGCCCGACCCCCGGGTATGCTTAGTGTCAACTTGGACAGCGCGTGACATTACACTGTTATTGAGCTGTATTACTATCATTATGGATGACAAGGATATTTGCACATTCGTCAGGGACGTGTTGGATCAAAACTCAGTAATAAATTAGGTTGTAAATTAAGATTTATTACTAGGCAACGGGAGTTCTAAATAACAACTAAACAGGAAAAAGCCAAAATAAATAAATAAAAACAAAAACAAACAAAAACAGCAAAACAAACAAATAAAAATACCATGTTAAGGAAACAATTCAAATGAGAGAAAAAAATGAAAATTGAAGAATGCCACACTGATGTGAATAGTGTTTATGTGTTATGTTCGAATTTATTATCCTCACAGGGTGATTTTACTACACAGTAGCTTAATACCAGCAACAGGACACAGCGTATTATTGCTTGACACAAGTATAGGAAAACAGGAATATTACTTGACACAAGCGATATCGAATGACAGTTTTACTGGGTACAGTCTCATATCCTATAAGATCGGAAGCCAACGACAATGAGGAAACAATCACATGGGCTCCAAACAGAACGATCATACGTGATATATCGATAGGAATAAAACTCGCCGAGACACGTCTGTGGCTCTCTCCTGATACCGGCAGATGTCTCGTGCATGCTGTAATGTCTGTCCTGCTGTATATCGTTGTGTTATGATGGTACAATGGTTATATTTGATTTCCGATGGAAGACAGAGAGAACAAACGGATATCGTTTACATCTATTCGAGTATTTAACAAGTTGTCTTATGGTCATTTCAGGTCTTCGCAAACACATTCTTCGCGCTATGGAATTTTGGTTCTTTCGCCGAAATATTTCGCGTTGTGGTATCCTCGCTCCTTCGCCGGCAAATATGTGTTTTATCAGTTGTGGTCGTGTCGGTTTTTCGCCGACATATCTAAGCATTGTGGTACCCTCGCTTATTCATCGACATATCTCTCTCTATATATATATGTATATTGACAAGGACTTAAAGTATTTCTGGCAACATCACAGCGACAGTCGTAAAAAACAGAATTGAAATTAAATCGATAGTAAATCAAAGACATTCTATCAACTTTCATCAATATTACATTCAATAAGCATGAAGCGAACTTTAATCAAAAAGAGAAAAAATACTTTAACCAAAAAGCTTCAACATTGACAATAAGATCTGTCTTCGTCAGTGCTTGTACAAGTATCAATATGCGAAGAAACAATGGCTGCCTTCTTATGACTGAGATTTGTATGCATATTAAATTCGGTCGAGCTTAGGGACAATTTTTGACATCACACAAGAGCATCTGCAGGGATCGCCCACTCCTTCTTGTTACGTATCGATCTAACAAAGGTTTGATAAGACAACTCGTTACGTAAAACTTTGAAAATGATATCAGATTCGAAAGCACTTATTATGTCATCGAGTGTGAAGTCCGAGACAGTCTTCATCTAGGTTTTAGAACAGCTAAGGGCCACCAATATCTTGTAGACGGGCACGCCTCTACCAATATGTCTCGTATTGTAGACTGGCGTGTAAAGATGGCGTCACGTGACGATACAAAGTCGGATATCGTACAGAATACTGCATCATTACATGTAATTCTAACATTCATATTTGTAAACAAAATACTTGTACTTATGGAAGGTTATGAGTAAAAATTGTAAAAATATGCAGATATGACTGGTGGGACAGACAGAGCATTTACGCGCTTGTATTGTAGTTTGAAATAGTACGAGTGTTTGCTATATTCATTTAGATGGTAGATCAGACGGTGTTCTTACTGTCTTTCAAACGAGACTATGAAATTAAAAATCAAAGTTCGTTCATACAAAGATAAAGTTATATGAACGACTTGAAATGTTCAAGCGTGGCACCAACATGGAATAATCGTAACTAAGTGGAGACAATGGTGCATGAACGGACATGACAAACACCAAGGGGATCCAGGGAGAAGGAAGTTGTATTACACCGTACGTTGGTACTACAAATACTATGGGACAGACTTATCAACAATATTTTCTGAAAGATTTCCTGAAATATGGACCATGGACAAACCAATAACGTAACGACATGGATGTGCGATGTTTACACATATTGGTTATTTTAGTACGTTTCAAAAATAAATCCGGATTAACGAAGAGATCTCCTTTGTTGACGCTAATAATATTGTTAGGCATATGGATTTGAATACAGAGGTCCGGAATATTTTCTCATTGCAACGTTTTTCTATGTTTACATCAATATTTTTATGCATATCTAGTAAACGTTGTAAAGGAGGAAATATCCTTATGTCAATCTCAAACGGCTAACCAATGCGGAAATGCACTGAAATTTGTTAATTTGAGCACAAGCGTATCACTGATTACGTCACATTCTGTTTGCACACGACCACAAACACCAACACGTCACACGTTTCCTGGTATCTGGTTCTCCTGTCGCTGATGTATGACAACGAGGTTTTCACACCTTGTACGTCCCTGCCAGAGACTCCTCACGTCTTCGGATCTCTCGAGACCCATTCGAACCACTCGGGAATCATTAGGACCTTTTACATTGAGGGTGTTTGTGGTGAAACGTAACCGATATTTCTCCAATATTTCCTCTGTTATCTAATTCACATTTCACCATAATAGAAGTTTTACTGCTGGTCTGAGGGTTTTAGGATAACATCGACGTAAGCTAAAACAAACTCAACTTATCGATAATGGTTAGCTCTACAGAATTTTCAAAACATTATCTTAAATTTCCCTCTGACTTTAGACAAGCCCAGTATCTGTATTTGAATAACTTCCCATTGTGTTAAGGGAAGCATGGCATATTTCGTGACTTATTGTCACGTGATGTTATTTTAAAAAATTGCGAATGGCTGTCGATATCCAGTATTATTTTAAACAGATCTATATTTGTGCCCAATCCTGCTTGTATACTTTGTACAAATAAAATATGTTTAAATCAAAATATATTTCGGAGGACTTACTTTGTTTTTTTTTTGTTTTTGTTTTTTTTTTTTTTTTTTTTTTTTTTTTTTTTTTTTTGTTTTTTGTTTTTATGTACTCAGATTTATTGTAACTAATATTTATTTTTTTGCACAATCTTTATTGTAGCGCTTTACAATCTTTTTTCTTTTACAAACAATAATAATAATTTACAATTATATTGCATAAGTAAATATCCATCTAACAGAAACTATTCTTTTCTGATATATATCGAGTTATTATTCATTTTTTAACAATATCATCATTTCCATCATTCTATTAAAATATTTCCCATTTAAAAAAAATATTTCTATGGTAGTTGCTAATTTTAGATTAACCAATCAGTATGAAAGGATTTGATGTGAGAAAACAACAAAAAACAAAACACATTTTTTTAAATAGCTCCATTAGCCGTGAAATGTGTGATATACCACCACTACTACCGCACTACATGAAAATAACTCTTGATTATGCATGGAGAAGTACGGCATTTTATATGAAAAATTATTGATTCAAAGAAATATTCTGTAAACCTGTTGATTTAACCTTTAAGCAATACATCATGACGATTCAAACGGACACGGCCAGCTCGCCAGACCAGTTTCCTGGTCTTCGCACTGAGGCAGCGTATGGTTGGCTTTAAAAATCACATTACTGCTGATATAGAAAAAGTATGATAAAATTCCCTTTATATTTTTTCTTTACGTCCGTAACTTCTTTTTAATCCCGGTTCAGACATTTCATTCAATATTGCGTATGAAAAAACACGTTATCTAGAAAGTGTTTGAAACCACGCAAAATGAATACTTTTTATCTAATTTGGTATTTGCCCATAATCGATGTTTTACTGGTGTTTAGTGTGTAGTTGTGGACTATCGGATTGTATTTATCCTCAGGATGGTTGATAACACGAACCTGTGAGAAGACATTCTAAATCGCATGCAGATTGCCCGTCCGTACTTCACGCGCAGAGGCAGTGATTTAGTCGGGGTTTGTATACGCAATCTGACAGTTGATACGGAACACTGTAGATAAGGATGTTATCATAGATCTTAGGCACAAACGCTATGCACAGAAGCGCATAATTTGGTACTAAATCTGAATAATTTGTCTGAAAATTGAATTTAAGAACCAAATTAAATGAGGCGAGACCAGAGAATTTAAAGAAAATGATGAGCATAAAAGCATTAGCAATGACAGTTAGATACGGACTGATAAATAATAGACATAGAAGTGTTGTTTTAATGGACAGGAGCCGAGTATGTATCGACTTCCAACACATAGCACCCGAATCCACTGAATAATTTAAAAGCCGGCATCATACCAAATATTCCGGAATCGGACAGGTTATAGTAAAAAAAAGGCACGAACGCGGACCTATTCAACTGAATACAGACTCATGGGAAAAGTCGGAAAGACAATTATATAAGGAATTACAGGAAGTTAGGCACGACCGGAAAAGTATGTAGAAAAGTATCAAATTTCCTTGAGAGAATTTATTGAGAGGAGAAGTTGACTAAGGGTTGTGAAAATTAGAAACGATTATACGGGCATGCGCAAAGTGGAGTTCACGTCCCTGATCAGGTTATCGTTAATGCAATGACCCTTGTTCGGTCAAAACACCAGACAACCTATTTAAGTAAGCTATTGTTAAAGTGCATGCCAGGTTATGAAAACACGCCGATATATATGACAAAATCATATTTTCCGGTCAAGAAAATGACAATGACAGTGATGAAAACAACGAAGAACAAATGGTAGTTTTCCGGTAAAAGTTGTTATTTTTAAGGATGTGTTTTATGGTATTTTCGTGGAAGAAATAAAATCATTAAAAAACTGAAAAAAATAAATGATAAAGAAATACGTTGTCTGTTTTATGTCATACCCTTCATATAACAATTAGAATTTAATGAAACTGAAAGCATTTTGAAACATTTTCACTGAATTTTTGATACTTAAGAATTGATAATAGTGAAGGGAATGAGAGATGTTCACCGGGTAGAGCGCCGGCCACTGTAACCCAATGTGAAGGTGTGTGGTTCGATTCTGCCTACCCGTAGCGGTTTGTGCTTCTCAAAAAAAACTAGAAACGTACAGGTCTTTACGACGTGCGTCTCGTATGATGTTCAGAGAGACAGTCACCATCTTCAAATAGACTCTTATTATCCATCATTGTCTGCAGGGATACAAATTACGTCATAGCAATGACCTTATTGTGACCCCTTGGTCTATGACTGAAGAAAACACTCGGACTTTATTTCACATACGCTCACGGCCATGTAGGTTTAACATTTCAGAACATGGATCTCATTCCATTTAACGCCTGAGACATTCTTTCTCCCACGAAAGAGGTCAGGTATCACGCGATTACTGTCAAAAATACATGTGTTCATTTATATAGCTTGGTTATCTGAAGCAGCAAGTTTAAAAGTAGCTATGCCCCAGTGCCCGTTTGTCTGAAGACGAATTCAAAAACAATCATCCATACACTGGTATGGTAAGAAAATCATTTATAATTTACCGATTTTTTTTCTTTTCTATAATGGACTATCACAAAAGTTATTCAGAGCTCGTTTGGACTTCCAGACATCGTATATTGGACGATTTATAGGGCAATTTCATTTTTGTTTCCATTTTGAAAAAAAGAAAATAAAAAAAATGTAATATTGATTTTTTTGAGTAAAATAAAGTTGTCCGGATGTTCTCTATTAACCACCGATATATTTAACGAATACAAATATTATTTCGTAAGTTTGCACTACACTTAAACCCGTACTACTATAAGGGTCACATTGATATGAACATGCCGGAAAAAGAAAGTCCTTTCAATGTGGAAAGGGCAATGCTAAAAATCAAACCCTGAAAACGCAATGTAAAAATTCAAATATTTTTATTTGGTTTCAAATTAATTAATAGATTGTGCTTTAGTGGTCAAAAGAACTGTGACACCCCTTCTCCCACTACCGAGGTCAAGCATAGAAATTTAAATTACGGTGCAATGATGATATGGGCTAAAACGGGGACCCCTCACTACCGAATTCAAACATCCATATCATCAGTTTGATGTCATTGCTATTTAATGTTTAATTTGTTTTATTTCCGACGGTACAATGTCCGTATGATCTAAACCTTGTGGTGAATTTAGTTTATTCCAGAGTGATTTCCCCTCGTTATTTGGCTATAAACTTAAGAGCTTTCATCAGATACAGTGTTACCGTGCACATTAAATCGTTTGATATGCCCACAGACAAACCCATTTGGACTATAACTTCAAGACCTAAGGCCATACGTCTGCTTATACAACTCTGTGTTCACAATATCTGAAATTCGATTTCAAAACACAGGAGAATTGCGCTCCTAAAAAGTATTGGTAAAAATCGAATGTAGTTGGGAGTAATGCACAGATAACGGTTTTACTGTATATAAAGAATAAACAGCCCTTGGTCAGTCAACATTCCAGGCCCCCACCGCAACCTGCATCCCCCTAATCTAGTGGATAACAGATTTTAATTTTTTTTATGATATCAATGTTTTCTCTACAAGGCTTCAGAATTATCTAATACATTAAAAGAAAAACCAATTGAGCGATTTTTTTTCAACTTTGAACTTCGCGAGCTAATATCTACAAGAACCTTGTCATGATATGCTCTGTATTCTAATAGTTGTTTCTTAAATCTGAGAGTTTTAAGTCAGACTATTCATCACGTGACCTTAAATTAAAATTTGCAGCGTGTGTTATAATGCTGTATTGATGAATTCATGTACCATCATATTTCTGTATTAACAATCCCCGTAGGATCACGTGACACTTCAAAATAATACCAGCATTACATTTGTACAAAAAAACACCACCGAAGATTTGTAAAATCACTCTTAAATAAAAAATTTAAAAAGTCATACTTGAAAGTTGTCAATTCCACTTCAGATAATGTTCTCTGTCCTTTTTTCTGGGGGTATCGCCAGGGTCATTTTAGACGGCGTCTTCTTAGTGGCTACATCACTGAACAACATACGGGAGACCCATTCCATGGCGTAAAGAACGAATAGGTTAATTGTCTTACCACAACGTCAAATAGACCGGTCTCAAAGAAGCACATGCACGGGTTTTGGAGCGCTGAATCACATACCTCGGATTTTCACCGGAAGTTACGTTAGCCAGCGCTCCAGCTGACTGACTAATTGAGGCCCCTTCGACCAACCATTGTTCAGTTAATAATGCTCCAAACAAGTTGAGATTCCATTTTATAAAAATAACCTCGTTGGTAGACAGTTGTCTAGTTAATAAAGGGTTTGGGAGATATATACATGTATTTTTCATTCTTTGTCTGCTTTTTTCGGTCTGACGATGTATCTCCTCGTGACAGCCAGGGTCACTTGAAGACGGTATTCGGCATCAACATACAGACACCAAGAATGAACAGCAATGGTAATTTAAGGACGGCTTCAGCATATATGAATATGGACGATAGATGAGTTCGTTGTTCAGAGCGTGTGTTTTCGGGAGGCTGTAATATGTTCGCGTGAGACCCCTTGTAACAGCACAGAAATAATGCCATCTTTACAGTGTTATCACACTGAATTATACTTTGGGAGACACTCATCGAGACACTACACTCAGTTACATTTTACTAAAAACGGTCATGTACCAATATAGAACAAACCAAAAATAACAAACGCGAATGCAATGTGGTCATAATATTCGCATGCGCAGTGTTGCGCACGCGACTATTATCAGACCTCTCCGTTTGTGATAGCTGTGTGGAGTCCGAACAAATAAATAAGTGATCACCAATCAGATTTCAAGGTTACACAACAGTAATTTCATTGGCATCTAAAGCAATCCGCTGTTCAGCGTCAGTTCTTTCACTCCGTACTGCTACCGGCATTAACAAATAATTCATCTAATGGAACACAATGAAAAAAACCGGAAATCGAACCCTCCCCCGGGATGACGGTGATTGAGACAAGAGAGGTCACACCAGACCGTATCCCGGAGCTGAGATTAGTCCGATAATACGTTACAAAAAATACTTCTCGGACGAGTTATCTCAATTTCAGGTAACATCTGACGACCAAACAAAATTCGTCGGATGCGACAGAGCGATTCCAGGCGTATGACATTCGGGGTGCACGATTCAATCCAAGCAGGTCGTTAAACAAAGATACTGAGTTTGGTTACGGTTTACTTAACAACTAATGGGTTCTGGTGAAAAGTATCGTAACCTTCTGATCGCTCAGTGATTTTCACGATCTTGTCTATTCCACAATTTGTATTCGAAAATAAAAAGCAAAACAGTGAATAATGACATTGTACTGCCACGCTAAACAACAATGATGTAATATCTTTCAAAGCAGCAATGAATACATTGTCTATCACTCGTGTCTTCATCCGCGGTTGTTAACTTTCGTGGATTTTGTTTTTCGTTGGGTTTATAAAGAACTATATATTGATTATTCGCCACTAACAGTACATATATATTCTTTCTTTTCTGTGGTGTTTCCCTGGTTAAGACGTGACATGACTTCAAATATTTGGACTTTACACCTCACACAAAATTTAAAAAATACATGTTCCGTGAAAAGTGCGTTTTAATTTGGTCATTGTTTTCAAATCTGAATGTCTCATCTTATCATAAAATCTTTTGAAATATTAAACCTAATTAGTTTTCAATTTGACCTTAGTACTTCACGGCAGCAACAGAATCTTATTTCTGAGATCTCTTAAAGTGATGTTGTAGTTTATTATACGGGACCCCTCAAAAAAAACGTGCTAATGTAATAAAGCACTGGGGAAATCAAGATTACCCAGAATCCTCCTGATCGATTGACAGGAAGTGAAGGTAAGACAATATAGTGTCAAGGGTTTACGATTACCCATAATGCTTCTTTGTGTCACTGTTTTGTCACAACCCCCGCGCCTGACGTGAGTATAAAATTACCCACAATGGTCTCCTGGGACCTGCTTTATCTGTATACCAATTACACGATCAGCACGGGGAGTATGCTTTTACAATTGGGTGGGTAAGAGCTGATAGACTCATTAAAATCGGATGTAGTCGAGAAAATTACATCAATTCGGAAATATTTGAGATGATTTTCTCAAAAACGTGCTTCATCTAAAGTCAAGCATTCCGTTTGTAATATATATAAATTGAAGAAATAGACAGGAAATACACATCCTTTGCCATATAAAATATGGATATTTAGTTTGTTTCCGGTGATCTGCCGTTAGGGACAGTGTACATCCTTACCACTTAAGCTTCCTAATGCCACAAACAGATGAATAAAGCGAAGTGTAAACGAGACTTATTTCGGTAGACCCCAGCAAAATGAGCTGATCTCCTCCAAGCGGTAGAGGATTCCGGAGAGTAAGTCCGTGATTTTAATCATATTCAAGGTTATCTTCCCCCGTGAGAGGTGGCAGTAAAGAGACTGAAAGAGTATAGATTTGTACGCAGTCACGCGCGGCACCATTTAGTAGCACCGCGTGGTTAGGTTACCGGCGGCACACCAATAACGAGAAGCCGATTTTGAAAGCCATCTTAAAGGCTTACAACTTCGATAACTGGTCATTTCACAATTACACTTAAAATACGAGATCAAAAAGGCACGAGTGTTTGATTCTATTTCTCACATAACCCATAGTAAGTGAAAATCTGACCATTTTACTTATTTCATACAGACACATTTTGCTACGGCCCGGATTTTTCACTGCCAACCGGGCTTATGCTGTGGTCGCACATATATTTGATAAAAAGGATTTTGTAATATAATCTACACTAAAATATCTCAAGAAGCTTTGAATATCCCTAAAGAATTTAACACTAGTACTACGTCACTGTCGTAAAGACAGTTTCTTAATCAGTTAAATTAACTACAAACAAAATTGTAACGACTAGACAGGTAATCGAACCCGAAACCTCGGCACACTGAACGGATTGTGTATATTACAACAGGTGATCGGAAGCTGAATAAACGTCGAAACCTTACACGATCGAATGAAGACAGACGGAGTGGCGAGAACGACGACGACGACAACAACAACAAACAACAGCAACAACAAACAACATTAGCATCAGCATCAACTCCATCAGAAAGTCAAGTCTAATTTCTTTCGCACAGACAATATGATCTTAGATCTTGTATAAACTTTAAGAACGGACCGTAATTATAGTTAAGTGTTCTATTGATTATCTGTTCGTTACATATGGGACATTTTTATGGTAAATACGACAACAGTACCGCTTACATTGGCGTTTTTATTCGTTTTAGCTCTATATATCTTGGGTGGTGTGAACTGCTGCAAAATGGCGAAGTGTTGTTTGTTCATGAAAAATTGACACCGCAGGCGCGTTTCCTGGCCAACATTGAGAAATATTTCAGACGTGCGTTGATAGTTAAAAGTCCGCCTGTTTTCCTTTGAAAATGCTTCCAGGAGATTGAGATTGTGACCAAGACTGTTGGTGTTCCCATGAACTGATGTGACTATGTCTGTTAGTGTCCACCTGTACTGATGTGACTATGACTGTCAGTGTCCCCCTGTACAGATGTGACTATGTCTGTTAGTGTCCCCCTGTACTGGCGTGACTATGACTGTCAGTGTCCCCCTGCACTGATGTGACTATGACTGTCAGTGTCCCCCTGTACAGATGTGACTATGGCTGTTGGTGTCCCCCTGTACTGATGTGGCTATAGCTGTCAGTGTCCCCTGTACTGATGTGACTATGGCTGTCCGTGTCCCCCTGTACTGATGTGACTATAGCTGTCAGTGTCCCCCGTACTGATGTGACTATGGCTGTCAGTGTCCCCTGTACTGATGTGACTGTGGCTGTCAGTGTCCCCCTGTACTGATGTGACTATGGCTGTCAGTGTCCCCCTGTACTGATGTGACTATGGCTGTCAGTGTGCCCCTGTACTGATGTGACTACTACTGTTGGTGTCCCCTGAACTGATATGACTTGGGCAGTTGGTACTTTCTACCATCTGAATATTTGACCCTGGTCTTTTTTAACTCTCCCTCTCCTATCAACACCTCTCCTCCGAATGGATGTGAATCTAGCAGTTTGTTCCACAGTCCACACGAAAACCTGTCCTGATTTGAACCTGGCTGTACCAAATAGTGAAAAATGGAAAAAAAAGACAATGAAGAAATATATCAGAAACAACTTTACTATTAAGCCGACCCTAAGATATATATACGTTCAATAGACAAGTTTCTCTCATTGTAGATATAGTAATCCATCACAGACGAAATGGATGGCAGCCATGCACATAATCCCATTGCCGAGTGGAGATTTTACATAACAAGAAGAGAATGTGGGCTGACCGAAACAGTAATGTTAACGGATTGTCAAAGTTGGTAAATACATCTTACAAATAATTGAAACAAATATTTCTATTGATTTTAAAGGCAGGAAAGACAAAACTAATCACGATCTCAATTACGCATGCGCGGCTGTGACGAAAATCCAATAGAACATTTCCACATGGCGTGTAGAAATGAAAACAAACGGTAATTTATAAATTTCGGATTTTAAGGCGGTCATCTCCTCATATAATATAGTTAGTGTGAAATGCAAGGTCAACTAAAAGCTTAATGGTCGGGTAACGCACTCCCCTTTCACCTAGACGTCCGGAGTTCGATTCCCGAAACGGAAGTGAAAAAGTAAGAGGTCACCTGCCCGACCACGTGGGTTGTCCCCGAGTACTACGTTTTTCTCCCACAATAAGAACCCTCGCACACTTACATCTGGGCCGACAACTGTGATGAATATAAGTTGAAATAACTTGTGTAGCAATTGTTGTAAAATAAATAAGTTGATATTTATTATATACTAAAAACTTCGTAAGAACGCATTTCGTTTAAATTTGAATATTAATATGCATACATTCCTTAACGCAGTAATTTGAAAATAAGATTACCCCATGCGTATGATTTTATCGCTCTCTCAATAAGTGATAGGTAGTACTGTTAAAAAAATTAGCATCGATATTAACAACACATGGAATTCCACGCCACGAAATCAATTTTGGTACTGAGCATGCGCATGGCAGTTTCTGTACCAGTACTATGAATCATAAAATTCGTTTTACACGTATAGCACTTTTACGTTGCATTATATAGGAAAGACGATGAAATGTTTTCTTTTTTCACAACAAGCTTGTCTTCTTTCATATATCATCACCTGCTATGAATATTCAGAGAACGATTATACGCTGAAAAATATTGAAGTACAGAACTATTTTGCTATATCAAAAGGTATTAAAAACCCTCGACTATTTTCGGATGAGTTGAGAAGGGAAATTAAATTGTGATTATTTCACTCAGGAAAACATGCTGTTTATGGTGACATATCACATAACAAAGAGACAAATATATATTTATTGGAATCCATATACCAACGAAAGAGTAACATACTTTATAAACACAAATATAACGGAAATTATTTTTTGCTGTGGACAAACTATGATATCAAAACTGAACAAAGGGCGATAACTCTGCATATACTGTAGACTGAAATAGATTCGGTGTTATCGCTGGTATTTACTGAAATCTTCACAGCGGACAATATTTGGTATACAGAATCGACAGGTTTTAATTGTTTACATTTAACAGTTTGACATTATAATTTTAACTGACGACGGTACGGAAGATATTTCGTCGACATATAAATATGGCAGCGGTATGTCTAGAAGTTAAGCGTCTTTCTGCAGCCCAGATTCTGTGTGGTACCTCTCACAGCCTATAACTTATTGAAAGTATTACCCAATACATGAGACGTGCCAAGAATTGACCGGATATCACACACCAGTCAGACACCTCGATGAAACTAACAGATCGAAGATTACACAAACATTTCACAGGAATTGAATTTGACACTATGCCGTTGGTCTGAACTCGCAATCTGTCTTTTCGCCTGAGGGTACAACACTAATGACCATTTAATGGAATGTGACATCTACACCCAGGAGATATCCCCTATGCAAAATCTCGAGTAACTGATTCTGAAATCGACAACAGGTTGTGATCCCAGTCTGTTCTTTTTGTGTTTTAACCATATTGCAAAAAATACCATTGGTAAATAAGATTTCTGACTACTGTGATACGTCGACTTGTACAATATATTATAGAAGTCGCGAGCGATAAGTGTCCCGAGGTGAAATAGATGTGTCACGGTGATAAGCATGATTGCTTTTTTCACATTTTATTTTACAGGTGTGTTCAATGTTCCTTACTACTCGTCAGGATTTCACTTCCATTTTTTATTACTTTTATATTTTATTTTATTTTTTATTTATACATTTTTCCAGAAAATTCAAGTACACCATATTTTGCAAATTTGATAATGGAATGTTTTTTTTTCATTGCCACACATGAACAATTATTTCAAATATTTCTCTCTGATACCACTGTTTAAAGTAATAAATGCTCACTGCAAATATTTATTCTATAAATTTTCAGCAATTAAAAAAAATACAAAAGTCACTACAAATATTCATTCTATTCTATAAATGTCCAGAAATCATTTGAAATAGTGCTTACGTAAATGCTTATACAATTCAAAGATTTAAACAACTATCACTTTCGACTCAGACGGGAAAGTATGAAAGGTAGTATGTTGTTATCATCCACAAAGCCATGTCTTTTTTCTGACTTCAAAATTTTTTCAGTATCAGCACTGATGTTTGTATAAACTCCTTATTGTTTTAATGTTTTAAAGTAAACAAACAAATATATTTATAAACATTTTGCTTTAGATATCAGTCTCCCTGTATAAACCTCTGACTGGGAATTGGCATTTACAATGTACGCTTCGTGCCATCTCACAACGTTTAAACTACTTTTTGCAGCATGTTGCGAATCGATAATAAAAATTAACTAATGTCCTTTCAATTCTATATCCCTATATCCCTCTCTTTGCCTCACAATACTGAATAAACAAAAGTGGGGCTCCGTTTCAAGGGCACTAGGACAACAATCGACAGTCGTGTCAGTTTGTTGTCCCGAAATCTGTCATCATATTATCTCTAATGGACTATAAATAGCTACTTAACGCGTCACCAATGGTCACCAAGGGGGTGTGAAAGTTCTTTAATCGCCTATAACACGGAAGAATTGGGGTTCGTAAATGTTATTCACAGAGCCATAAACAGCTAAATCGGTTATACGTGTAACAGCTAATATACTACCTGGAGAGGTGTGAAAAACGTGAATGCAATAAAGTCACGTGACAATTGTCTGTCAATTATTCCAACATAACCAGTAATTTGTGTATTACTGAAAACGTTTCATTTCCTTCCTGAAAGGATCAACTTGCGTAACGAGAACGCTTGTGTTTGACATGTTTCGTCCACGTCTATTGTAGAGCGTCGGACTGATCGAGATGTATACAAAAACGTGCGACACGATGTAGAGACTTTCTCCGCGTGAAGCAAATTGTTAACAAAAGAAAAACTATGGGATATCAACACAAACAATAAAACCACAGTTACGTGACATTTTGTCGGTAAAATAATTCATCACAACACCGAACCTGTAATTTGTGTGGCATTTGCAATGTTATAATAAATTAACTCATTTTCACAGTTAAAAAAATGGACTGCCACTGAGAGAAATTTTCCTGTCCTATCTATCTTACATCATGAATGGCTGTATGGACCAGTAATAAGCAAGTCAGAAGCAGGAAAGACATATGTCGGTGTTTGGTTGTCACGGGCAGGGATGCCATTGAAAAATTCTTTCTGTTGGGCCGTGTCATTCTGTTGTATTGGTTCGCTGAGGTGACATGTGAAACTGATATAACACCGTTCATCTTCATACAATATTTTTTTTCTTTTCGAGTCTTACATCTTTATTATGTCTAAGAAAAGTTCTATCGTCTTGAAAGGGACACTGCAAATGGTATTTAATTACTGCGGTGGTGGTGGTGAGGGGAGGGGGTGGGAGAGAGGGTTGAGGAGGGGGTAAGGAGGGATGGGATTTGGGAAAGGGGGTATGCACTGTATCTATTTTTTGTCTTTTCCCACAATGGAATAGATTCGTTGAGAATTTGACTAATAACGATTAGCATGGATCGTCTCATGCTTTTGTCAAAACATTTGAAGCATCATAAAATAGCGATACCTCGTGACCGAAACGTAATGATGAATGGATTGTTACAACTATAACGTTAACCCAAATGTGGCTCTTATTTACGTGTTTATTTGTCGATCTATCTATTTGTTATGGATTTGCACAGTTATAATAAGGAACATGTAAATTTCCAAGTTGTCTGATTCATCACTGACATTTTCTGAACATGAAGTACAAACACTATTTTGACAAAGAATACCAGCCCATCGCCAATTTTCTACGACCAATTGTAAGTTACTCGTATGTAATCAAGCGATGGATGGTCTGTCTTCTGCATTTCATTTCTGTTTGAAACATCGCTTTGAAAATTGAATAAGTTAATGAGCTGTATTCTATATTCGGGAGTTTTTGACGAGTTTGTACAATGTGTGATCGATTTTGTTTGTGAACACTTTCACTTTCAATGGAATACACTTATATGGATCGAAGTACATATGTCAGGATCGTTTAAATACACATGTAGTTCTGTAACAACAGTTTCGCACGGTTGCCCGGTTACAAACGCGGAAATTGTATAAGCGATTTTAAAGGAAACGATTTAATTCTGATAAACTGTTTAAATTTGAATCTCCAAAACAATAAAACGATTTCTTAATATTGAATTCATGTCCTGTTTTACCAGTAAGTAGATTAATACTGTGAGATTTGTATTGGTAATGCATGTAAGTTGTCAGTTATCTGCTCCTGTGCGTGTTCCATTGTTGTTCCGTGTTGGTCAAATTTAATCAAACACGAACACCGATAGTAATCGAAGTCGAGGACTAAAAAAATTCTAAATTCACACTAAACTTGTCATCTCGAAACCCCTTAAGAGTGGATATTTGTTCCTATTATAAGTGTTATTTTAAAATAATTTCCCCATATCGGATTTCCCTATCACTCCAAAATAAATAAATTACCATGAACTACGATTGATTCGTTTGATTTCTAATCGAACGTGAAAACTGATTCGGCCGAGTCCTTGTGTTATACAGAATGTGATGCAAGTTTGTCTCGAGTCAGTCATATGATAATTGACCAAATATCAAATTTGTCCGTGTGTTTCATGACTCTCGGTCAATGTATTATAAAGCCTGCCTTGCGATTTCCTATTTACGGTAACTGTCTGACATAATCTCTATCTTAAATCCTCAAAAAAAAAAAAAAAAAACCCAAGATCGCAGATCTAGGTGAAAGAGTGGACATAACTACTGACAGATAACATTCATTCCATCTAACAGACTTTAACATATGAGATATTTTGTATCAATTATTTAAGTTTTGATTATGAACTATCGCGATTCTCTTGCCATTACCGCTGTAAATCTCCAATTAAATTCCCCAGTGGTATACCGATATGCTAATGTGACGAATCCTCTTTCCTTAATTAGTCAACTTTCCTGTTGCAGGCCAATAAGTTATCTATTTTTGACATTGCTGTTATAACAATATTTTCGCTAATTATTTATTTATGTAACACGCATGGATGCTGATTACTGTGCGTGGAATCATGGGTACAACACTTGGGCGAATCAATAACCTTGGTAATCTTTTGTTCGGAATTATTTTTATACCAATTTAATCTAAAATATCTGATGATTCACTTTCATAACCTATACTGAAAATTAGACGTTTAAATCATAACTTGACACTGACATCACTTCAATATAATGAGTGTATTTGACGAACGTTTGTCCTGCACACCTCCGATATGGTAACATTTCAAGAGCCAAGATGATTCCAACACTGAAGACAACTTTTTGTCCAAACAGGCAAAATACAGGCATCTGCTGTGCCTTTTCTTCGACACAAAGCCTGATAAAAAATCATCTACACTTTCTGAATCATTTTTTCTACTTTCATTGTTTATTTGGTTGTTTGGTGGGTTGATCACCATGTAAACCGCGGCGATTTTGAGGTGGGGTCTCCTTGAAGTAGCTGGTGGCTATCTCACCGATCCGTATATGGGAGGACCGACACATACTATCGATAGCAATAATGTAAGCATACACTGGTCCGTTCCTTAGCTTCCTGAGAAACATGAAACACCACGGGTAACCATATTTCAAACTGCCTGGAAGATGATGTTTTCTTTGAAACTATGACATTTCTGAAATAGAATATTCGGAGAGAGACAATTTTTGCCTGAAAATCGATACCGAAATACTGATCTTTCATGGAGGTATCACGCATCGCTGATGTCGATTTTAAAACTCTCTTTGTGTGTTCGTTCGAGTGGAAAAAATATCCTTAATCGATCGCATTTTAGAAGTGGTGTGAAATGCTTAACGGATGAGACATACAGAATACTTTGGTGACCTATTGGGATTTCTTGTACAACGTGTCATTGTATACGCATCAAATATTAATGTAACGGATCGATCAAGCGTCACTTGTATGTTAGTGTGATCATTCACGCAAATCTGAATACATTAGTGTTAGCTTTCAGGGCCCACATCGACACGGGACAGAAATGTAACACAACAACACGCCACAGAAATGTAACACAACAACGACACAAGACAGAAATGTAACACAACATCGACACAAGACAGAAATGTTACACATCGACACAAGACAGAAATGTAACACAACATCGACACACGACAGAAATGTAACACAACAACATTGACACAAGACAGAAATGTAACACAACATCGACACAAGACAGAAATGTAAAACATCGACACGAGACAGAAATGTAACACAACATCGACACAAGACAGAAATGTAACACAACATCGACACAAGACAGAAATGTAACACAACATCGACACAAGACAGAAATGTAACACAACATCGACAGAAGACAGAAATGTAACACATCGACACAAGACAGAAATGTAACACAACATCGACACAAGACAGAAATGTAACACAACATCGACACAAGACAGAAATGTAACACAACATCGACACAAGACAGAAATGTAACACAACATCGACACAAGACAGACATGTAACACAACATCGACACAAGACAGAAATGTAACACAACATCGACACAAGACAGAAATGTAACACAACATCGACACAAGACAGAAATGTAACACATCGACACGAGACGGAAATGTAACACATCGACACAAGACAGAAATGTAACACTTCGACACAAGACAGAAATGTAACACAACATCGACACAAGACAGAAATGTAACACAACATCGACACAAGACAGAAATGTAACACAACATCGACACAAGACAGAAATGTAACACAACATCGACACAAGACAGAAATGTAACACAACATCGACACAAGACAGAAATGTAAAACAACATCGACACAAGACAGAAATGTAACACAACATCGACACAAGACAGAAATGTAACACAACATCGACACAAGACAGAAATGTAAAACATCGACACGAGACAGAAATGTAACACAACATCGACACAAGACAGAAATGTAACACAACATCGACACAAGACAGAAATGTAACACAACATCGACACAAGACAGAAATGTAACACAACATCGACACAAGACAGAAATGTAACACATCGACACAAGACAGAAATGTAACACAACATCGACACAAGACAGAAATGTAACACAACATCGACACAAGACAGAAATGTAACACAACATCGACACAAGACAGAAATGTAACACAACATCGACACAAGACAGACATGTAACACAACATCGACACAAGACAGAAATATAACACATCGACACGAGACGGAAATGTAACACATCGACACAAGACAGAAATGTAACACTTCGACACAAGACAGAAATGTAACACAACATCGACACAAGACAGAAATGTAACATATCATCGAAACGAGACAGAAATGTAACACATCGACACAAGACAGAAATGTAACACAACATCGACACAAGACAGAAATGTAACACAACATCGACACAAGACAGAAATGTAACACAACATCGACACAAGGCAGAAATGTAACACAACATCGACACACCAGAAAAATACCATACCGAATCAAACATTCAATCAAAACCCTACCCATCCCAAACACTCTCAGAGCAACACTTGATTCTGGCAGAAATATTTCCCGCAATGAGCATAAAACACTCCTCTTTCTCTTTTTGTCACCGAGTTAGAATTCGAGGACATGAAGGGTCATTTTGTCTTACGGCTTAAAGTGCATGGATAATGGGGCATTAAAAAAAGAAAATTTGTGGTTTTGTAGATGAATGCATTTACTGATATCCAAATTTACGGCATTGTCTACTCAATTAAAATCGATTATTTTTCCCCAATCTAAATTGGTTCGTGTATGTTAGAGACGTCACCCATGATCATTACAAAAACATGACTATTTCTATAGCAGGATTTCGATGTAAAAAGACATCACAAACCAAACTCCATTTCGTGTTATCACACCTTCCAGACATTAAATAACTCCCAAGCATGTTGCTGGAGGAGAAGACATGCTGTAAAGGTGTTTTTAGTTTATATAAATGTGGAATTGCCCTGCGCTTAACGTATATCTAACGCTTCCTAATTCTATATACGCTGTCACGCGCGTGGCGTGAAATTACAATTACCATGGGACCAAATCTAAATCACGTCTTGAAATTTTCAATAAATTTACCAACATGTGTCAGTGTAAATGGTTTTTATATGACAGCGGGTATGGTTCCCTTGCCTGACATTTCGTCTGATTCTGTTCTTTTTTTTTACAGTATGCAGCCTCCAGTTCGTTTAAAGACGGCATCGTCCAAAGCTGATGGGAATATCAGGGTTTACCTCCTTCTTTAATCTTTGTGATGAAAAACAGGAGATAGCGGTCGCGTTTGGTGTGTGCATGCCAGGGAGTGCTTTGCGTGTGTATAGAATGCACTAAAATGAAACCAATGTTAGCTGTGTTGTTTACATGCGTTTTGGAAACAGATCCAACGCTTATTACGGGGCAACAATTCGGTTCCCTAATTATCAGAACATGCAAAAGTAAATTCTCGACACAGCATTAGAATCACATAGGTCGCATGTCGCACGTGCATACTTTTGTTTATTGTTGTATTACGTCCGGTCAACAGCCAGGGTCATTTACGGATGTGCCAGGTTTGAATGGTAGAGGAAAGCCAGAGTTCCCGGAGAAAAAAACACCGACCTTCGTCCTGTACCTGGCAACTGTTCCACGTAGGTCTCGAACCCACGACCCAGAGGTGGAGTGCTAGTGATATTTACATATGGTGGATTACACACTTGGACAACATATATATTTCTAAGGCAAACTTGTAGGTGATCATGTTATTGAAGTTTAATGCCAATAGTTAGATGACGTCATCAATTTCTAGTAAATCTCTGCAAATTCTGCGCCGCATTTACTCTTGTTTTCACTATAGGAGTCAGTAATACATCAATTTCTACGAAACAAATCTAATTTCAAAATGTGCGTTTTTCATATCAGTATTTTATATTTTTTTCTGTCATTTTTAAAATTTATTCAATGAATAAATCACACATGTGAATATTTTTTCCGAAGCTGTCTAAAATGACAAAGACATATCGCGACATGTTAACAAAACAAGCAAAAAAAAAAAAGAAAAAAAAATTTCACTGAATCTTAATAAAAAAATCACAAGGCGAATAAGGCAACGTGCTCAGGAGCTGAATAATGAACTACTTCGATTGCCAAGGTACATGTGACTTAGAAACTGAGCGAGAAACAGAAGTGGACTTGGCTAGTGGATGAAACGGAAGGCTGGAAGTGAAGAGGACTTTCAGAGGAACGAATGGAAACGGAACAGATAAAAAAAGATTTGAAAAAAAAACCTTTGACGCAAGTTACCATAGTGCATACAAGAAACGGGCTTTATTAAAAGCAATCTATAAACAGAACGAAGACGAAACGAGACAATACAACATTAAGGCGTCAAATCTTGTATATTTCATGTGTAGACACAAACTCCTCGAGTATAATCTCCTGTCAATATTATTGTTATTTACCACCCGTTTGGCGAAACAAACATTTATTGACTTGACCGATAAATCTATCAGGTCGATAAATATTACTGATATCACCCTTACACACAGTGTACAACCCACAGTCGTCCCTAGGTCACTATCACCACTTCGTATACAGGTAACCTCCAGGTTCTACCAAGTCACGAGAGATTTACTTAAAACTGGAACACGCTGTATTCTGCGTAGGAGGTTTTAACGGGTATTCCTACAAAACACAGACATAAAACCATTTTGTGAGATAGAAAATGTCATCTTTTAAACAACTGAAATCAAACTTATTATTTAGGGTAACACGATCTAACTAATAAAAATGTATTAAGTCTAATTCTACCTGATCAATATTTGATGAGTATTTTCTGATGCAAGGTCCAACATAACTTAGCACGACCACCTTTAAAGATTGA
Source organism: Ylistrum balloti (assembly GCF_031769215.1). Taxonomy (NCBI): domain Eukaryota; kingdom Metazoa; phylum Mollusca; class Bivalvia; order Pectinida; family Pectinidae; genus Ylistrum; species Ylistrum balloti. Next base: position 250,646 of record NW_026782219.1, read on the forward strand.
AAATATACTGATATTTGATACCAGTTAATGAAATACAACTCAGATCAATTTTGTGCAAAATCTACTCCTTCTGAATTCTTACTTAAATCTATCGTCCATTAGTTTGAAACATAAGTCTGGAATCAGACACATCTGAGACATCAAAATTCTAAAACTTAGTTTTATTTCAAAATTTAATTTACTATAGACAGTGTTCTAGACAGTCTAAGCCCTCGTGGTCGTCTTCCGTTCAGTTGAACTTCTAATATTAGACCAAGGAAAACAAAACAAAAAACAAAAACAAAACAAAGACAAGCGCTACAAATACCCAGATCAACATTGAAAACGCTTAATGCTACCGATTCAATGTTCTCATTCAGATTGGTGTAAACACGAAATAATTCAATAATCCGAGGTTTTCCATGGTTCGTAAAGTTTCACAAAAATAAAGACCAAGAGACAAAATATGATTTTTTAAGAAGTTTAAAGCTGATTATTTAAAGAAGTTAAGAAAATTATCTGTATTTCATCTGAAATTTTACACAACTTAAGTATCCTACTTAAAAGGATTCTGAGAGGGGGATGGGGCAGGGGGAGGGGGATGTAAGGCCGCGATACTTCAGTAGATATAGCGTTGTTTCGTCCTACCTGTGTCGGTTTGTGTTTCTCGAGGCGGGGATGAGAAACAGTGCCACTGTCCGTGTTAACATGGTTGTGTCTTTGGGCGTTCTCCCGTATGTTGTTCTGTGAGATAGCCACCAGCTACTACAAGAAGCCTCCACTGTTTATGGCCCCATAAACCCACAAAATACCTCCATCCCTCCAAGCGAAACCATTTACACACTAGCTGTTAAACTTATACTATGACAGTGTATTGTCTATTATGTACAAGTTGACTTCGCTTAACTTTATAATTGAACTTTATTTTACAGCTGTCATTATTCATTTAAACGTCTCTCTTCCGGTGTGTACTTTAAAACATCACATATATCTATATCACACATTTTCATTGTTAAAAAAGATGTTTTCCAACATTCTTCTGCAGTTCGTAAAGAGACCTGGACCGCGAGAGTCATGTGTACCTTTATTTAATTGCAGAGGTTGGTATCCAGTTAAGTTTTAAATAAAGTTAACATTTCATTGACCCATTTTCAGCTTGCGTCAATGGCGGTTACCAGCGCAGCTTTATCTATTTTGGTATAATTAAAGTATGAAGAACATTAGTCACGAATAACGAAATTTCAATTGAGCGATTTCTTTTTAAATAAGTGAAAAGATAGTTTTTTAACCGTCTCCACTAAATTAATTACAAAGCAACTGTCTGGTATGTCACTGCTTGTACAAATTTCTGATCCGCGGTAGTTCAGTCTATATCTACATCTTTGCAGGTGCGAAGTCCGATGCTCCCTACCAATGGAGGTGGTGTTTCATGAAAGCTGAGCAGCAAAATGGTCTCTGATGCCGTGGTTGTGTCCTTGGGCAAGAAACGTTACGCAGCTTGTTCCGTATGATATGCGACGGTCCTTTCGTATGTTGTTCAACGGGATAACCACCAACTCCTATCAGGAAACCTCGCTTCCCGTCTGTCTGTCTGTCTGTCTGTCTGTCTGATGTCCCTCGTTGTCTGCCTGTCTGTCCGCTTCTCACTGTTTGTCGTAAGAGGCGATTAAGCGCCTACTTTCTGAGAGCTCGGGTTTTTTGTGTTCTCTAGTAAAGGGACACTGAAAAGACCATTATAGATATGTTGCTCCATTACATCACAACCGTTTCCATTCTTTCCTGACACCTCTTTCTTTCTTTGACACCCGTCCTCTTATGACCCTGACTGTTGCGAGGTCATTAAATTCGTGACAACAATATAAAAGACGTATATTGCTGCTCGCACGCGCAATTGTAAATCAGTCTATACACTCCGGATCCACTTCTCATAGGAGGTATATTGATGGCAAGGTTTAGTGACATTTTGAAAAAAAATATTATACACTTTTGGCTGATTTCCCACACCTCAATTCTGATGAATGGCTCTGAAAGAGGATGTGATGTGGGATTATGGGTAATTACAGCTATTCACGTTCCGAGATTCATCATGCGTCATCTGTTGTTACACGAATTGCTAGAGACGTACCAAACACACGCTGTCCTCTTTTGATAGGTTACTTACTATATTTTTTTCTTTATTTCAGTATCTACATCTACAATTTTCAGATATTCTCATAACGACATTGATCAAAGTCACACAGAGACGGATTCTACAAGAAACATAAAAGGAGATCATATGTTAGTTTAAACAATCAAGAAAACTTTAAAATTTAAAAAAAAAATAAGAAAATTGTGCAATAAAGGTTAAACAATTTTTTAATAGGATTTAATAGGATAATAGTGAACGCAGGCATTTCTGACTCTGTATTCACATCAATACAATGTATTATTAATATAAACATAATATTAGACTAGATATAAGATGCTGTATGATCGTACTTCAGTTCAAGATCTTTCCAGAAATCGTCTAGGTGTTTTTCAAAATCATGAACGTTAAGTGATGAAATTACCCATTTTAGTTTCCACAATGCCGATTTCTTGAGCTTTCATCGTGCAGATAAAACGTAGAAACAACCACGTTTGTCGCCTCCACAATTCCATGCTTTGTCCTACCACATGGGGAGATAATTTGAAAACGAAAACATTTTCGATATCAAAAACGATGGAAACATATATATTGCGGAAATGCAACTCATACTTTCATGGTGATGAATTTACATTTTCTTTCACTTCATTTAAATATTTGTAAAATTGGGAAAAGTATCGTCATTTTGTATGGAACGCTGTGACAAGCTCGTGGGGCTATTTATATCTGATAGATTTGGTATTATGTACGGTGTCGTATAAATCTTTTTTCATGACTTTTATATCGCTTGTGATTTATGCTTCCAAGTTACAAGCTCGTCATACAGTAGGGCACACGCGCAGTAATACCATGGCAACGTAACAGAACAAGATATATCATCGATTTCAGCATGTCTTATTTGTGAGGTTTCGTTTTTTTCGTGATGAATAGAATCTTATAGAGCACGATGAATTACTAAAATTTGATATTTACCAAAACTTAATTTGAATTTTTATTGTGTATGAAGTTGATAAATTTCATATCACATTGACTATGTCATCCTTTTTCTTTATACCTAAAAAAATGTACAATAAACATAGCTACAATGTACATTAGTCATGTGAAATATCTCATACCCCTACGGCCTTCATTTTCTGCAGTAATACCAGATTAAAAACAGCAAATATATCGACACAATAAGCGCTGCAGTGCTCTGAAATCCCCAACAAACATCGTGACCTTGATGAAACACTCTCTCCCGATCGCCTTAGCAGGTTCAATATTTCGTCACAACTACTACAAAAATTCGGTCTCGTGCAAACTTAATTATTTTCCATCCATGATATTGTTTTATTTTTTTTAATTTTGAATGACAATGACAAACATCCAAACAATTTGGTTTTCTGTGTGTGTAATGGTAAGTGCGATTTTCAAATACATCTTTAAAACCACTGCATTTGTTTCTCATTTACTTACGCTTCTTATCGCAAACTTAATTAAGGTTTACACAACTGGATTTTGTGTTCGGTCTGATTGTACCTGATGTTAAAATTTGATGAAAATTCCATTTGCCACAATTATTATGCCGGTTTTCCATACTTAATCTTAACTGCGCGTGCTGCATGTGCTATATGGGCGATTGGTAGCACGTGCTGAAATCCATTTCATCACTAGTTTGCCTAACAGATAAATACACATGTGGTAATAATTTGACGGCCTTTCAACAGTAAACTGTTATCTTTATATATGTAAATCGAGATACTGAATCATACAAATATATCTACAGTATCATACACAAAGTACGGTAAATGTTCACAAATTATGTAATTCATTATAACGACAGCGATACAAATTCTGATTTTAGTATTATGTATTATTGAAAATTATACATTTATTGACTGGGATTGAGGACAACATGAGTTCTGTTTAGAAGATGACTAAACTGTTTGGTCAGAGAGTTTAACGTACAACATGTTGAACGAAAATCCAGCCTATATATGTTTCGTAAAACAAATCATTATAGATAAACACAAATGGTAAGACAACATCATTTCATCAATTTTAGTTCTGAAATAAATTTTCAACCACTGGGATTTGTAATATTGCTTGATGACGGAAATTGTCGAGTAAGCCCGGAAAGAACCGAATAGTAATGAGCTGTGACGTTAGCAGTCGACATCAAAATGTTGACCGGTAGCCATTGTTCTGGGGCAAACATCTGGAACTTCAGACATTATTCACTATAGAAAATTATAGAGAATAAATAGTACAGGTATAACAAAACACAACACTTATCTGAAGTTAGAGCAGGGGTACATACTTGGATATTTGAATGCTAAGGATTTTTATCAATTCATTTAAAACTTCAATAATTTCGGATATTCAGATTTTTATATTCGACAGCAAGGTTTCAAAAAATAAAAGTTTTCAAAATGAACAAAACAATTTGACCACGATCGGAAATGTGCTTTTGAAACTAAACGGTTTGAAGCGGTTCAAACAGACACAAAAATATTCATCACATTACATATAAATATTTGTTATCTCAAACCTAGTCGATAACACGTAAGTAGACTGCTTGTGAGGGAAAAACCTTTACCATGTCTGCAGGAAATGAAAACGAAAACGCTAATAAAAGTCACTGGACGATCCTTTTTTCCCTTATGGTTTTGAATAACATATGACGGTCCTCCCGGATGATGCTCTATTTGGTAGCCATCATTTATCAGCTGTTTACAGGGCGATAAACACAGCAACCAATACTTTATACCGATTACGTGCTTACCATGACATCACATTCAATGTAGTCTGTGTCTGCAGGCAGAACTTATATTAATTCTCGTTTATGTTCAAGTCGATATTCGTCTCTGACATTTGTCAATTTTCAAAACACTCGCATGAATAAATGTACCAGTCTTGTGATGTTTTGGTTCGTCCATTATATTATAGGTCACATTTTGGTGATTTAAGTCGGGGTTCTTCAGGTTAAATGTTCATTACGTGTTGCCAACAGTACATTGATATCCACTGGCACAAGTCGTAACAAAGAGTAAATGGTTTAAAACTGCACATTGTTTTCTTCGGCATATACCAGCCTGTAGCTCATAAGCTCCGTATAGGTGGTACTATAGATAAGTTATGCAATCGTTCGAACGCGCTCAAAAACGTTTCTTAAAAGATACGCATATGTCGGAATACGTCGAGACAACGTCAACAGCACCTAAACCTCCTTTCTTAATCATGAGTAACGAATGTTGGGCGTATTTCAGTCCTCCGTCACATATAAACGACGTTAGTCTAATACATTTCGTGTTAACCGTGTGACAGGGTTTCGTCGGCGATCACGATCAACAGCCTTGACGAATCAACCGTCTAACGGATAGCATGATCTACTAAGTGGGAACCCCGTAGTACATCAAGATTACCATAAATGTAGCCAATATTCTATTATAAAGTAGCTGTAGGCTGGCAGTAAGTTCTTTCGTCGTCCAAAACTCGTCAAATACATGCGTCGATTCGTTGCTACAATTTGTATAATGAGTCTGTGATTTACATATTTTTTTCCGGATACGTCACTAGTACATGTATGTACATATATTGTCTGTATGACAAAAATCCCCCTCTCCACCACGTCCAGTGAAATTACAGTTTCAGTGTTGAATCAATTGGCAATTATATGTCCAAAGTATACTCATACTTAATTTTTGTAAAAAGTTTTTACAAACTTATGAAATAATGAAGTTGTTAAGTGTTTCAATAGAAAAAGTCGCTGATTTTCTATATAAAGCTAGCATGACCATGGCCTTGACCTTGGGCCCCTGAAATACAACAATGTCCAAAGTATACCCATAAATGACCTTTGTGTAAAGTTTGATCGAAATCTGTCAAAAAATGAGGTTGCTAGGTGCTTACATTGCAACGAGACGGGACGGAACGGGATGCGACGGGACGGACATGAGCAACACTATAAACACTTCCAACCCTCCCCCCTCCCATTGTATCATTAACATTTCAATTCTAACTTCATTCCAAGTAGATGCACACACAAAAAATCACTTATAATACGCATACTCGCTCGGCTACAGGAACGGTGATTCATTAACCATGTAAAATGAAATCACGTACCTAAATGACAGGGATTTTATGTATAAAATGATGTTTTCCAGATAAATTAAACACTTAAATGTCAAAAGTGTAATAAAAAAAAACCCATTAATTGGATTGCCGGCGTATTCGCTCCTGGTAGCTTCAGTTTGAGACACTAAAGTAAAGATCCGGCATTAATAGGTATCAATCCCTCACTCCAACGCAGAATATCTTTAATATTTACTACAAAACCTTAAACATCTCCCTATAAGTTATAATTACGTCATAATATCATTCCTTAAGATTATAACCAATATTAAACATACGTGTTTTAATCTAAGGCAGTGACGGGAGATCGGGGCTGAAGCTATATAATTTCATGTTACTTGGCAATAGCTCTTTCTTGAGCTCATTGCGAGGCCAAAAGGGGGTCGTTTTCTTCTGTTTTAAATTCAATCCATTTGAAATAATTCAAAGTATTGAATTTAATTGACCGTAAAATATAGCGGTAAAGTTTAAAGCGATTTTAACACGCCTTCTGATGTATTTCTGGAAAGTGATGTTAACTTTTTACAAAGTTTTCAGTTTCCCTCCATTGAGAGAGTTAATTTCCACACGACATGGCATCCCTTCATTACCCTCACTTAATGTAAAGCTAGCAATTAACGTCAACAGATGGATATTTTCGTACATACCTCGCCATTATCAAACCATCGATTATTTTCAAACTACCATTAAATCAAAATTTTCTAACGAAATCATTCCCATTTCTCACCATTCCTGTGACATATGCGTGCTTTAATGTGTGGAATCATCCCTCGTTGATAACGAAGAAAGATCGAAAGCAACCATCACGCAGATCCATACACGAATGCCTCTCAAAATTTAAATATTTGAGAAAAAAAAAATCACAACTCCTTGAACGCCGAGACAACATATCCGAAAGTATTCTTTTTTCCCTATTATCACACCTCGTGGATTCTCCTGGCTGTAAATATGTGTTGGGTATCAATTCAACTTAAAGAAAGGTGCAAGTCTTCACAAACATAGTTTGAGATCTCATCAACTTTTCGAATTCAAATGTCTCTCTTCTTTAAATAACCTCGCTGAAAATGAAATGAATATTAACGTAGAATTTTAATGGAATGTTTAACACGTTTTTTTTATAAAACTGCACGTGATGGGTTCGGGTCACAGGTACTACCCAAGGTGTACCTTGAAGTGGATGATTTGTTTGTTCGTTAGATTGTTTAAATACTCAAATGGTACTAAGTGTCTGAAGACCTGGGATGATGATGTCACTCCTTAATGTCATTACACAAAGCCTCACTCTGACATTTCAACACGTTCTAATTATGGTCAGGAATATCTTGATGTATTACATACGACGTGAAATCCTATTTTTGGATTAATCGGTAGCGCAGTAGTAACATACCCGCCTCATACCTACAGGTCCGGATGTGAAAAGTAAAGAGGGTCACCTGCCCAATCAAGTATGTTTTCCACAGGCACTCCGGTTTCCCTATTATGGTACAGCAAGATTCCTCACGTGTATTTATATGGGCCAATTAGAGAGATAGATGTCACAGGTGGTGAAAGTTTGTGTTTTAAATACTATTTTTTAAAATGTATCTTGCTTTTGAATTCGGAGTTCCCTGTACATTATGCTTTATTTTCCTGAAAACGCTGTTGAAGAACCTGTGACGTCATCAATACTATACTTGTATCCATGGAAATGGCGCTTCAAGTTGCCCTTAGTATCGTCTGCTGACAGGACAAAAAGAAAATGTATTCGGAACATGTCTGCTCAAATTGACATCAACACCTTTTGTTTTTAGATAGAATGGTTACGTTGCCTAGAAACATATTTTTATTTCTGTGTCAATTTCATATTTGTACCGTGTTGTGACGCTTCACTGATTAAATAAATGGTACTCAGTTCAAGGGCAATAACTCACACTATTGGAACACATTACACCTAATTCTATATACTTTGTCTTAAAGACTCTTGAAACACGATAAACAATCGATTTCAGAATCCATTACAAACATTTTTTTCACCGGTTACTTGTCACCTTCTCCGTGCTAGATACTGCATCGCTAATGACCTTCTTACGAGTGTTTGTGCTACAAACAAATACTTAAGTTAGCAACATGTAAACGGATAAATGGACCGTTAAGGTTGTAACATAATCAAGTATTCGCTTTAATTGAAGTCGATCACCTTTATCTTTAAAACGATTTTCCAGAAACTTCTTTCGACGACCTGTGATAATGAAAGGAGACCATTAACACTGATAAAGGTTAAACACAATTTGCAGCAATCCAATTTGGAACAGCCAGTGTTTATTTTCTGAATACACAACCCGGTGATCACACCTTGACGGATTCAATTTCAAAGGAGTTGATTAGATGTCTTTCAAGCGGTTTATTTCATCAGAAACCTAATTTCCGTTCTTATTATCATTTTCATTTTTTTTTTTCATTCACATAATATTTTTGGTAGATTTTTAGTAAATTTCGGTATAACTGAATGTTTTTTTTTTCTTTCGCAGAACGACACCAATTTCCTACAAACGAAAGCATATTAATATTCATGTCAATCACGACGAGAACGTGATTACCATGACATACAGTGAAATTGCTGGTTGTTTTTATTAATTTTCAGTATATTTCGGTATATTTAATACCTAAGGTTACATAAAAGATATTGTGAATTTATCAATTTACCTTAATCACGTCTTCCGAATTAAATCTCTATCCCATTCAGTATTAACAAACCAAAATGTATGACAAACATGATGGACAAAAGACAATTTCAAGACGAAAATTTGCTGCAAAACTTTATCGCCGAAACAATTTCATTGTAGAGTTATTGAAATCGTCACAATTTAGCGCCATCTGGTGGTAATTTATTTTCAATTACGATACTATTAGCCACAAACAAAATATAGCTGAAATTATCACTTGTTTTGTTTATAGACCTATTCCTCGCGATAACAAACGTTTGAAAATTTTCTGTTTTACATTTATCACTGAAGAATATATACTGTTAAAATCGACCTGTATACTGTGGTGAATATGATCTATAGACCAATGCACTACGGCAAGGGACCTAGTTGTTATTGTTTATTGGTCTGCGACAGATTTGAAGTACCCGTCAACTTTTCTCAGAACGCTATAACGATGTACGTGCTTTGCTACAATGTCGTACATTCCAATGGTGTTTGATGAATGGCGAGGAATGTTTTGTTAAAAATCATTTTATGCATAAATATATATGTCTAAATGGTACAGACAATTGAAATATACAAATATAACTTCACAACACACTTAAGTTGAACCTTCTCGATTCTTTGTTCTCTTCTGTTCTTCAGCCGCCACACTCTAATGGCGAGCAATAGTAGCGAAACCCAACAGCCGAACGCTGATGGCGTCCGAACTCTCTTCAGACTGGTTCAAACTGGCATTAAATTTAAATACAGGATACACGAAACCAATATCTTTTGTTTGAATGATATTTTAAAGTACAATCAATCGACGAAATTAAGTGTCCACGCTGGCGAGGGTAGCGGTGGGGGAGTGAGGGGTGACCGCAAAATTTAGCACCTTTAATCTTTTTTAATTGGTATCCCATCCTCCATTTTCCATCCTTTGATTCGTCGTCATCATTGTGACGTGTGACGTTTAATTATTACGTAATTAGCGTGACGTCACAAGTATTCATGATGCAACAAGAAAGACCAGTTGATAATGATAACCTGATGGTTAGTCAGCGTTCCAAGCATGTCTTTCAAACGTTGAAAAGACGCCGATTCATCATTTCGATTTTGGGATTGACAATGATGCCAGAATTTTCATCAGAACAAGACACCCTGCACTGTGAACTGATGTATGGCGCAGTGCACGTAATTTATGAAGACATGGCGCAGTGCACGTGATTTATGACGACAAGTACAGGCAGGGTTAGCAGCTATGTTCTAAGTAAACTCGATGAAGACAAAATAAAATTGTTAACTTAATAAAACACAACTTTCGCGAGTATGATTTTTATCTGTAGATCGACACAACCTGATGGTATAATTGTTCAGGATAATAGTGAGAACTCTAAAACTGGTTCGGGATAATAGGAAAACCATAAAATGAAGATTGACAATTTTTAAAATTCTTTGTCAAGGATGGTCTGATCTCCTTCAAATAATTACATGACAAGTCAAACTACATACTGCAGAGAACTAAAATCCCACGCCAACAGAAACTGTCTCAATATTCATGACTTTTAAAACTAGTTTAGCCATCCTGTACCCCCGGATGTAAATTAACTTAAGACATTGATTACCAACACCACGTGCGTTTTATTGTTAAAGACAAGACCATGTTATGTTTAAAAGCCGAGCACAACGCTCATAACAATTCTCATTGCCAGCAAATCATGTTTTTTTGAAAATCTTCAGTCTTTGACAAGCTGTCAAAGTTGTTTTAAATCTGATTTAGAAATGAAACCGAAGTCAGCAATCGTAAATCTGCTTTGAGAGTTAGTGGAACGGCAGAAGTAACAAAATATCACTGAGCCATCAGAATGACAAAATCTTCAACGATTCATTTTGCAAATTAATTAATTGCATATATTTTAAGCTTTTATAACAGAACTCATGTCCCATTCTACAAGAAACAGATTGCCCGTATTTACATGTAAGTGATATGTCACGCGCCCGAGAACCAGACGTGAAGGGCTTGTGACGGCTAGACGCTGAACCACTCTGCCAACGCGACCCCGAGAACATATCTCAAATTCGTGTATCTTGTCATATGTTTTTACATGTATAATTTCTGCACCTCACCAGCCGTTGATAAGTTTGTAAAATCAAAATACCCGATATAATTACTATAGATTTAAACAGATGTTTATATGATATAATGGACTTATATACAAAGCTACAGATCTAAGGCTGTGATGATGTAGACAACAGGCCCGATCACCTACCTTACGGATGTAAGAAAGCGACACAAGATAAGATTTATTCAACGGAAGACCGTTAAAAAGACTTATATAGAGAGATTTAACATATAACAACCCCTATCATCCCCAGCCATGTTATAGTTCCTTCTTCCAATTCCAAGTCAAATCCCACAGGTGACGGACACCTGGTCACGTGATATTACCAAATCACTAAACAAAATGACGCACACACATAGGTAACCGTGTACCTATCGTAAAATAATTACACAAATGTCTTTCTCACGGGATCTATACGGGAATTGCAAGAAAAGATGGCAAGATAGTTGTTACGTGGAGCAGTCACTCGGGAATTCTCTAGAAACATCGTACGTTCATAGACACCACTTTTTCATTCAGAGTCACTGAAAGTATGCTTAAGCCTCTTGATTCCCACCCACATTACGCCTACAAAATTGGTCTCATATGCAGACGACCTGTCGTTATGGATTTCTGACCAGCAGGTTGATAAGTGGCTGTCAATAAAGTACACGAAAAATGAGTTCGATACGACATCGAGGGAAAGGAAGATAATGAAACCACAGAGGTTACGGGTACTAGAAAATAGTCAGAGCCGGGAATACGTGCAATGAAATGATAAGGTTCGGGGTGTACCGAAGGAAGACGGAGTCGGGAAGGAAAAGCACTGTGAATGGCTTGAGGTCCGAGGAGTTAGAAATGTGACACACGGCCGGGACGGAAGAACATTTTTAAATAACAAAGGTCATATGCATTACAAAAGGAAACGGAGTCAGGAAGAAACTGTATGTATGAAATGATAAATGCCCGAGGTGTTACAAAGAGCATAGCAGAATAAATAGGCACACGACAACGCCGAGTCACAACGGCTCCATGTTAGTCACTTCAAGCTCCGGTATCTATCACTAATTATCCGTGTTGGAAAGAGGCTTATTTCTATGACTAACGTTTCTTTCATATTTCTTTGATTTCTTCAGGGTTATTAGTGTATTGTCAGTATCACGCATGGCTTCTGTTATTATTGCCATCGGAATTTCTGAATACGAAAATAAAAAATGTATATCTTTACTCAATCAAACAAAGCTAGTTTATCAACGAGTTTGCAATAAAGATACAATGAATATTTGTCTTAGTTAAACAAGAAAGCGTATCTTAAATATTAAACACTGTGAAGATGTAATTTTAATTCTTTTTTTTCTGTAAAATACGAAACCAAACATCCTACATTTCGTTTTGAAGCTAAGTCGATTAAGGGTATCGGCGATTTGGTCATGTTTCTAAAATCGATATCACTAAGTACAAACATCCGAACATTCTAATCTAATAAATCAGACGTGAACTTTAACAAACTGCCTTGAAATTAGCCCAGAAAACAATCAGTTTACAATTACGCTTTGTAGAACGTGATAGTTAAACGGAGAGTTTTATTAGGATGACGAACCTTGAACTGATTTCGCTCATTTTGTCCTGACTCCTGAGCTCAACAAAGCTGATGAAATGTCACTCGCTGTGTGTCTTCCGTTTGGCGTCTGAACTCGCGACCAAAATATAATCCAATTTACCAGAAAATTGTTATCGTGCCAGGAAAATGATAGTCTGGCTTTGGTTTCTATTCTGTCACCAAAGTCGTAAAGTGTTCAAAGTAAACGAAAGGGTAGATGGTTAACTCAAGGGGAGATAATCAAGGGGAGACAATCAGAGACAGATAAGTGGTCCATAAATCACTTTTGCTTGTTTTCCTAGACAACATTTTAGAGGAGAATGTGCTAATAGATGCTTTAGACATCCTCATGGTGCCCAATAAATTGAAAGCCGTCTGTTTTTGGAATGGTAGAGCGTGATCAAACTTCGTTCATGGCCGTTCAATGGCTATCGACGAAATTTGATGTCACGGAAATGATCTGAAATATTGACAAAATCTCACCTCGGCAAACACGTAATTGCTCGGAAATAAATTAAGTAATTTTGACTAGATTGGCAGAAGTATTGTCACTTGGCTCTTGGGGGCCGCGGTGTCAAGACAGTATATATAAGCCGTTTCCCCGTCTCAGGTTTTTATAGTATGACTCTGTTGTGCAAAGGTCCTCCGTACCTTTAAATTATCCCACGCGCAGACCAAAGCCTCGTGTTAAAAGATAAAAAAATGATTTACCGAATGTTCCTTATGGACGCCGCTACCTAAGCCGATACTGATTGGTCAAAAACTAACTAATTACAATGCTTGTACGTACTTGTATAAATGTCACCTTCGGATTGGTATTTCATTAGTTTCAAACTGATTTGATAGTTTGAAAAACTACCAATTACAATTGTTGTTACAAATGGGGGTAATTTTTTTCCGGTGTAATTTAATAAAAAAAAAACTTAAACGGTATAACTAGACATCACAACTGACCAATCACTATTTTAGTTAACACTAGTACATCTTCTATGGCGGATGACGGTTTGCCGGTTTGGCAGTACAACAGGTATATTAACGTTGAAGAAAATCCGTTCTGATGGCAGTACGCGGGTTTGGCGGATTAACGGGTGGCATTACAACGGGGTTTGACTGTATTTTAAAGTCGACAGTGAAACATTACGTATGATATGGATACAACTACTCTAGACTCAATGCTATCTCAAGTCTGATTTCATTGATTGTTTTAAAATTTCAAGTGTCCTGTCAAATGAAATGATTTAAAAGTTCTTTCTTTTATAAAACAATCATAATATTCAACCATGCTGATAAAAGATCTCGACGACTCGACTGATATTAATATTGTGAATTTAGTGTCCAATTTACTGGTCCAGATAAGAAATTTCAAGGAAACTTAGGTAATAATTCAGACGCGGATATCAAAATACAACAGGTTATTGATGCTTCTGGCATGTATTTCTACAAACTCAAATTTTGTTATCAAATATCGTTGTTATATGTTTAGGAAGGAAGTTATTCAAAATGAAAGCATGCAGGATTTAATTGAAATCCTTTGAATGTTTGAAGTTATTTGTTTTTGTTTTCATTTTTTTTTTCATAACTTTATTAGATTTTGCCGGCTAACCGTATCGATTTTTCTTTCGCAAACCCATCAACCATACCACTTGTCAATAGTGTGATCTCCTTCGCCCAACAGATATATGTCTTTAGAACTCTCAAACTCATTTTCTTGACATCAGTAAACCATGCTAGCATGCCTAATATTTCCAGTTTTGTGCCAGGTAATTTGATTATATTTATTTGTTTTCGAAAACAATTCTCTCAATTCTATTAAGATTATTTTTAAATGTCGTTGGGTGAGGAACGGCATTAAAGGCATTTTCGGTGATCGTAATTTGGTCTTGTGTTGTCTGTCATTCCGTTAGTTTGACCTTGTGTCAGTGCTGTAATAACGCCGCAGTTAATCAATGCAGTCCCGCAACAAAGACAAGCTGTAAAATACTGATTGTCTGAGCGGTAAGCTCTAGTGTAAAGCTATTACAGAACACACAAAATTATTAAAAATCGTGAAAAAAAAATGTGATGACAATTTCAAAACAACATTTTCTAAAATTATAATCGCATTCTTTCGGATATTCGATCTGTACGCGATGGTTCCAACACACCGTTATGTGAAAACGTTTCACGATTGCATCAAGGAAATAGGTAAGTCTTGAACTGAATTCGATTGGTTTATATTGAACGTATACATCATGGACTTAGAATACGGTAAGCTACCGATGTTCCTTATTTCCAGCACTTTACTTGAACTCTGTAGTAAAAATGGTTTACAAGCGAGGAGTCTATTTTGTTATCGTTACAGTAATGGAATACTATATATGATTGGTTAATTTCGCGGGACTAATATTTTCGCGGTCGTCCCTCCTTTGGCTAGTTTACAATGATTTAATTTTGCGCATATGTAAGTATAGGTATATAGGCACATAATATAGATTTCCTTTGTGTTTTTTATTTATGGGAAACATTTTCTGGGTATTGTTTTTTTTTTTTTTTTTTATCTTTGACAGCAGCGAATATGCCGAAATTAAATTCCTCACAAATTTGATTAGCCTTACCGTGTTAGGTTATTAACGCCGGATGTTGGTAGACGTTTTATGTTTTTAAGAGCTACAGTGTTATTTGGATACAGGTGTGATCAAGTCCTAAGCATCGTTATTAGTAACACTGATAGCGACTGTCTGAAAGTCTTGTATTACGTACCAACATCTGATTTAGACAGGAGAAAGAGTTTATTATCTGTAGACATACACCAACGTCATCATTTTGAAATTCGTTGGCAGAATCCATATGACTCCAGCCCTGGTGGGACCCAGTCGAATTTAGACACATACATAAAAGAGTCTGTCTGGCCAACGGCCAACACATGTAGATTAAACCTACAAACGATGAAAACAACTAACTGGACTTTCCTGTGAATCCCACGTGCATTCAAGAAGATATACATGTATATTTGGATCCATATATATCATTCGGAACACCTCGAAATGTTCCTTCTTTTACGTCCGAGTGAATTCGCCTTGATTGATAAGTTTCTGCCTGGCATTCGCGGACTTGATCGATAATAACATATTAACATTAAAAATCTATGACAAACATGTTTTTTATGTCAAAATTTAAAAAGAAAATTGCTATTGTCTAAGAATACTCAAAACCAGCTATTTTTACACAAATTGTGACATATTGAAAATTGAATTTACATAATCAATGGTAACCATATACCTAACATTATCGTGAACAATAATTGTTAAGTGTGCTCGGTACGATAACATAAGCACTTACTTTTATATATACACGTACGGAACACCGAGGCGACTAATGTGAGCCCAGTCAACAGAATGAGTTTGTAGTGTGGGCTGTGGGAAGTGAAGGGGTGACACCAAAGCTGTTTACGACATGTACTAATACAGTGTGTATCTCCGACTAAATATAAATCTTTCTCTTCTGTTAAGTGGCACGGTCATACATACTGTAGATTATTTAAATTTCGCGAACACTTATCTTTTCAGCGAATACTGATCTAGAAATTCGCGAAGGATGAACTATGAGTTTTTTTCGTACGGATTGGAATCCGAGATTGACTCACTTCGCGTATTGATGCGAAAATAAATTCCACGCGGAATGTAAGTGATTTACTGGAAAAAAGTTGCAAAAACGACAAATCCCTACATGAAAGAAGTTACCTTATTATGTGTTCTATTCATTTTTCATTTTATGTGAATGAGTGTGTATTTTCGTATTTTAAGATAATATTCAAAATTGTATAAATACCTTGTGACTTTGAAGGATAAAGGTTTATATTTGATATGAAAGGCATTCACAGCCACGTTGAAATCCAATTTCTTTTTAAGTAATAGATGGTTTAAAGTCGCGTTAGATTGAAAACTTCGCCGAGCTATTGCTGTTTGTGATATGTTGGTATGTCAGATGTAGGCTAACAAATTCCTCACTAAAGCAAACTATTGATCTCTCTTCCTATGTCCCGATATGTACACTGTTGGTTTTTTACACGTACTGCAGAACAATAGATACGGCATTCGGTGGAGATGCTGTTAGCTGGGAGCATCGGATCACCATCCCTTTACTTACTCCAATCAACACAGCTATATAGTCAAATCAGGTGTAAAAAAATCACTTTCCATTATCATTTGAAAAACATGAACGAAAATTAGTCAAATTGTAATCTGATTACGTAATTCACTGAAGTTTATTAAAACTGCTCAGATTAAATTTCATTGGCTGCTGTGCGTCACTATTAGGTTAACAGAGTTTGAATGGTAAGAGTGAACTAGCGTTTCCTATTTTACCGGGAGATAGTAAAACCTATTTACTTGGGGATAGTTGCTGGCTTCCAATACTAAGAAATACGTCCTTCGCTTGTCTGTTATTACACGGTTTGAATTTTACTTTCTAGCAATTTCATTGGTTATGATGTTTAGGAGGCAATCATGACGTCTTATTTCAACAAAGAACACACGTGACCGAGGAAGTGAGAACGATTATATTTGAAGGTACAATGCATTTCAGAATACAATTATGTCGAGATTACTTCCTAGTTTGCAATAGATCTGCATTGTTCAACTGAAATGAGGAAATCTCAAAGGCTATTAACGTTGTATCATGAAACATTTTTCCAAGAAAAGATGAAAAAATTCATCTATTCAAAATTTTTATTTTAATATCTGCAATCAACAAGCTGGAAATGGGAAATGGAAGTTGATGCGGCATGAGGAAATAAACCAAGGCAAAAGAAAAACAAATTAATCATCGAACGCTGCAACAAAAAATGAGTGGAATCTGGCTTGAAATGAAAATCACATCGACATTCAATTTCTTGAGTCGTTGGTTTCATGTGCAGTATAAAACACGTGACTATGACGTCACGTTACGCTTGAAGTGATATGCATTTTTATTGGGCGTTTTGTTTCGTTAGTTGATAACGACAGATTTGGAGTCCTTGCCGTTAGCATAAAATTTCACCGACCGACATTTTTTATTTTGTAATTTGTCGAAATCATTCATTCGTCAGATTAGTAACACATGTATGTGATAGTTTAAACTCTGACCGAAAATCTCAAATGTCGGAGCTACACGCGACGTGAAATACTTTATATATTTCCTCCTTCTGACGAGCTTTAAAATCTGACTTTAAATCATCTATGTTTAGTCTATGATCACGTGATAACCACGATCTGTGCGTATTATTTATGTAACAACTTTGCAGCAGTAGGTTTCTTAATATATACCAAAAATCGATCTGGATCCAAATTATAAATGTTCTGTTAAAACAGTTTACGCCTTTCACTTGCCCTAAGACAAAGGAATACATTAGCTAGTGAAAACGATGCTATCATACAGGTTACGATCCGCTAATCTTACTAATGTGCCTCTGATCGCCTCATCAATCGAGATGTTTCAGTAGAACAATGGTGAAAGACATAAAACACTGATACAAATTTCTCTCGTCAATATTTGGATGGTCACAAGTTCAAATCGATAAAACACTATTGATACACGCGGTCTGATAAATGTACTGAGTCTTAACTGATCTGCTTGTATGTGACGAGTTCCAACGTACGTGCTCTGAAACGTAAGACAGTCAGAATGTTGGGCTAAATCAACTGAGCTTAAATAGAAGTACCAGTAGGTCAGCAGCTATTTGGGGCTAACTTCTTGGCCGATTAATTCCTGCTCTCAAGATGGACGATTTTACATGTGGTCGTAATAATGTATTTAGGAATCGGTAATGTTTGGTGTGGAGACATTGCCCGTATTGCAGCTAAAACAATCACCTCATCACTCACATCATCCGTCTTAACTGTGGGCGACAGTCTATCAATTTAAAAAAAAATCGGACGTGAAAATAATGAAGGATAACAAATTCACGTTCGAACTTAACTCGCGTAATTGATGTGGATGAGGAAACATCCTGCATTTAGAATGATCTAAACGTTGTACGAAAATATAACGCATGTTTTGTTCATTGATTAATAATGTGCTGTAGTCAATTTCATCAATCGCCTCGTTTTTACGAGGACAAATTTCCAACATCCTTATTATGATCTTATATTGACGGAAGTTAATGTTAATTTCCTTCCTTGTAGCCTCGTTTTCGAATATATCATTCTCCTGCACGACATTGCCCGATCGTATGAGGCGCCTAATGTGAAACATGTAGGGCAGGGAGTTTGTTTTTTAACCTTTTCATCATGTGCTGTCCTTCTGAGACGCATTTATACTCTTACAAATCTGACACTTCGTATAATTCTTCAGCAGAAATACTTTATTCCCAGGAAAATCAATGTGATTTCAATTAAAATGTCATTCGAATTCCAATTTTGTACACAACACCTGTACATTTTAATTGTATCTCGGTTGGAATTTGTTATTAATGCTGGAAATGATGTAAACAATTTTGTAACTTCTAATTAATATTGTTGCGTAACAAGACAAATATTGCCTTTATATCGAGAAATGACATCATATATTAAAAGATTTATCGAAAAATCAAAAAGACTACGTTGAATATACAAGGAAAAAATATTCAGAATACTGGTAATCATATCCATATGTCATACAGGATCAAGCTCATTATCAGTAATGACAACACAGATCAATGACCAAGAAAAGTCACACACAAATACACAAGGTATAGCGAATGCCACCACTGCAACCTCTCTGACGAGAACTACCTTAAAAATTGTCATTGTCGATGGAGTTGTGATAATACGCCTTATTCCGAAACACCGCCGAGACTCGCACAAACTAAAGTACTGACTGTGTACTGGGAGCTTCCGTGGAATAACCATTTTCTTACAAATTCCGTCACTTTATCAGCTTAAACTGTTCTGACAGCTTAATCACATAGAGGAACATTTTTTGAAAAATGGCATTCGGTATACACGATTCCCGGTCGTTGTTCTGTTAGTATGTATTCATCAATATCCGGACGTAAATCCACAGCCCTATAAAGAACAGGTCTGTGGATAAACCGCTGGATTTTCCCGGCTGGATTGTAATTAGTGATACAAAAAAGTAGGATCCGTAACCGGAACCATCGCAGTTGTCCGTACATAAATACTAGTTTTATAGTAAGACTAATTCCCGTCCAGACCAGAAATTCCGACTAGACACGCAAAGAAAAACATGCAAGTTTCACATCTAACTTGAAATGAAGGGTTTCGTTCTGACGTCTTACGTAACGAGAATAGCCCGACTGTGTTATACGGTGTTGGGATGTTTACTGTGACATCTGTTGTGTGTTTTAACCCCGCGACTCAGAAAATAAAGCCATACATCTGGGTACAGTCGTAATACTAATTTCCGAACACGACAAGATTGTAGAAAAAAAATAAGACATCGAGACAGTGTGCGGCCATTCAGCTAAACTTCAAGACAATGATATAGTTTACTGCTCAGTTTCTAGATGCAACATGAGGTCGAGATAGTAAACGACTGTGCAGCTTGACTTCGCATGAAATCGACAAAATGTACGATGATATAGCCAGACTTATCACGACATCGAGATAGTGTACGGTGATGTTGCAAACACCCTAACAAGACATCGAGATAGTGAGCGGTGATATAACTAACACTCTAACAAGACATCGAGATCATGTACGGTGATGTAGCTAAGACAAGACATCGAGATAGTGTACGTTGATGTTGCCAACACCCTAACACGACAAAGATAGTGTATGCTATGCTCGGGTAGCTAGACTTTATACAACTTTGGTATAGCCACACTTATCACGACATCGATATTATGGATGATTGCGTAGCTAGTCTTTTCGCGATTTCGAGATACTGAGGTCGTATATTTAGGCTACATCGAGAGAGTATAGAGTTATGTAGGTGGTCTTCTCACAACATATAGATATTTACCGACTGTGTAGCTAGTCCTTAAATGGCATCGAGATATTTACCGACTCTGTAGATAGTCCTTAAATAACATCGAGATATTTACCGACTGTGTAGCTAGTCTTTAAATAACATAGAGATATTTACCGACTGTGTAGCTAGTCCGTAAATGGCATCGAGATATTTACCGACTGTGTAGCTAGTCCGTAAATAACATCGAGATATTTACCGACTGTGTCGCTAGTCTTTAAATAACATCGAGATATTTACCGACTGTGTAGCTAGTCCGTAAATAACATCGAGATATTTACCGACTGTGTCGCTAGTCTTTAATAACATCGAGATATTTACCGACTGTGTCGCTAGTCTTTAAATAACATCGAGATATTTACCGACTGTGTCGCTAGTCTTTAAATAACATCGAGATACTTACCGACTGTGTCGCTAGTCTTTAAATAACATCGAGATATTTACCGACTGTGTAGCTAGTCCGTAAATGACATCGAGATACTTACCGACTGTGTAGCTAGTCCGTAAATGACATCGGGATATTTACCGACTGTGTAGCTAGTCCGTAAATGACATCGAGATATTTACCGACTGTGTAGCTAGTCCGTAAATGACATCGAGATATTTACCGACTGTGTAGCTAGTCCGTAAATGACATCGAGATATTTACCGACTGTGTAGCTAGTCCGTAAATGACATCGAGATATTTACCGACTGTGTAGCTAGTCCGTAAATGACATCGAGATAATTACCGACTGTGTAGCTAGTCCGTAAATGACATCGAGATATTTACCGACTCCATGGAGTACAGCGTTTATGGGGATTACGGGCAATTAGGATTAACTGCAGAAGCATGGTAAACATTTGATTCTGGTACCAATTACACTGATAACGATCTAATTCTGACTAACGTGCTAATAAACAATACAATGCTATTGACAGAGTGTCATGAAATTCTGATAAAGGGTTGGGACAATGTGCATTGACAGATGCTTCTATCGATTTCTGAGATCATTTATCTAACACAACAAGAATATCTGTTTTCTTTTTTCACTGTCTTTAAAACTCACAACCTCATTATCTCATATTAAAAGCAAATACTCCAGATATTAAAAGACGGATGTTTATTGTCCCAAACGTGTCGTATCAAAATGCGAACAAAGACAAAGAATACATTCATTTGACAATTTCAAATCTGTTTTACTTCACGGCTTTCCAATTAAACACACAACGATATCGTCGGTTGACGTTGTAATATAACGGTTTTATTACACCAGTTACATTAACTGCTGCAAACTACCATCATTTCAACTATGACGTCACAGCCTAATGGCTCCATAACCTTACAAAATTTTGACGGCAGACAAAATAGAATCAAACACAAAATGTTGCCACTTCCGCGTGAAAGTCATGAATATTACATTATTTTCCATTCAATGAGATCACTCTATATAAAATATATCGCAAATATCAATAAGAAACCTGAAAATTCTCCATGTAACACGCCTGTGTAAGAAATAGTACTAATGACCGGACGTTCCATGGGTAGAGCTAACGGTACAAAATAACACAAAGTACCTTCATTAGTCTTTTTCAGGATCGTCAAATCATTCTGGAACGTGTACCCAACTGACTTCCTTTAAACTCAAATTTTCAAATCATTACCACAACATATGCAAGAAAGCTTAAAATTTGTTTCGAAATTTTCTAACTCTTAAATCCTTATATATTCAACGATTTATTTTCGCCGAATAAATTTAAACCCAATATTAAAAAAAGGTTTATTGTTGAATCGATTATTGATCGACTGATCGATTAACTGATTGAGTGATCGATTTAACAAGGACATGTCCTACAGTTTAAACATCGGGACGGTTAATACTGGTCCTCAAGCATTGTCAGAGGTCACATTTGTCCCTTTTCTTTATAAACATGACAAGACCTCTAATCCGATTACGGTTAAAAAGTTTGCATATCAAACACCCGGTATCATCCAGACAATCGTTTTAAACATTGCTACTTCACTGCTTAAACATCAACCGCTTTTGTGAAGCAAACGTATTGTTAGCATATCAAAACATTCGGTTCCCGCCTCCAAGATTCCTTTCATACTTTTTCATTTCATATCAAACCAAATCACTAAATTCACAATATCTTATTTAATTTTCGAGCATCTTCTGATGAAACGATTTCAATTAACGTGCCATTTTTTCAATTTCAGAGAGAAAAAACGGTCGTGTTCAGATTCACTTCGAGATAGTGTAGCGGTTGGAGATTTCGTACAGTGTAAATATTGAACGAAAGAAGAGAACCGTTTTGCTACTTGTAAATACACAGAGAGCGGACTTTAACCGGTAGTACAGTTATACTCAGATATCGGGAACAGGTAGACTTGAAACGGATACAGTTTCATTACATACCAACTTCCGTGTCAACTTTGTAAACCT
The DNA here is from genome assembly GCF_031769215.1 of Ylistrum balloti. Classification (NCBI taxonomy): domain Eukaryota; kingdom Metazoa; phylum Mollusca; class Bivalvia; order Pectinida; family Pectinidae; genus Ylistrum; species Ylistrum balloti. Next base: position 273,583 of record NW_026782219.1, read on the forward strand.
AATAATAAAATCAGAAAAAAACACTATCTGATTTATTAGACATTTGAATTCGTGAAATCAACATTTATTGTTCAATATCACTATTTTTTTTATAAATAATTGATTTCTTAAGCAATGATGACTTCTGAATGTTTTCTGAAATTTTTCAAATATGTTATCATTCTGAATTCAAACTAACGAGTCCGGATAGTACAAGTTATACAGCTGTGACGTCGATAGTATCGGAATTCAGGCCTTTTAATCACCCGGAGCGATTTAAATGGATAATAGCGTTATTAAAGTACATTAGAGCAACACAGCAACATTTCATTACCCCGAACTCTTAATCTTTTATACCAATCGTAGAAATTCACTTATGAGAAAAAAAATCGTTGCCCGAGTTCGGTTACAAGTCTCTAAATTTAAAAGCTAAATGTATATGATTACCAGGGTGTAGTTAATAACTTGATATTTGGGCAGTGCTCCCCGCTTATGTTGTCCGTATCTGATGTCTGTAAAAAAACAAACCTAGCTTATATCTCTATTCGACCTCCGGCCCAGGCTTTCTTCACTTCTCTCCTCTCTATATATCAGTAAAATTATCGTACACCGGAATACTCATTTATTTTCAGTAAGCTAATATATTCCGCTGACGACTACTAACATCTATACCGACATCAATATCCCGCTGTCAGTATAAACAATAAGTATTGTTAATTTTCTTTCTTTCTTCTGTCTTCTTTTCCAGATGTTTTTGGCGAACTGATGTAACAACAGACGCCTTCCTCTTTGCATATTGCACATCTGCGGCAATCCAACACCGCCGCTACCCTCCATGACCCCCTTTCCCCACCACCCCTAGGGCAAGTCTTTGTGTCTGTGAACCCTGACACTTGAAGACCAAATAATGATATGCATGTCAGTTATTCAACGTCAAATACTGTCATGAAACTGTAATAATTGTGATATAACACTGCACAATGCTATCGAATCCCAAGTACCTCCGAGAACACACTATCGTCAAAGTATCTGGCGCCAATTTACGACATAACGTTGTTTGTGACGTAGCGTTTTCGTTTTTTTTACGTTTATGAGAGACGCCGAGATGGCGGACATGGAAAAGTTGTCGGTCCTGTTTTGCTTGTTATAGATTAAGCTAAGACGAATTTTTAAGAGTAACTATGAATAAATTAATGTCACGATGAACTCGAGGCAGATCACGTGATCGCTTGATACAGTAGGTTGACGTGTTTCTGCTTTTCAGATTTTTCATCTGTTTGGCACATGAGTGTCTACATTTCACTTGATCGAATAATTCAAACGTGTGCGTGTGAATATTTCTAAAGCTATTCCCGAATTCATCGACTGATTCAGGACAGACTATAAAATCTACACACGAGTGCCATTAGGTTGTTAAAAAGCATTTGCGCCCTGAGGCGCAAGCGGCATGTACGGGCGCTTCCGTTCAAAAAAATGCGATGCTCTCCGATCACTTTGGCAACATAAGTTGATCGAAGGTCTGACATGAGTTCTGGAATATACTCAAAGAAAAAAAACGTTAAAATAAAGAAGAATAAAGATAGCATTTGTATGCTGTTGAATATATGGTATCACCATCTTCCACTCCTGTTTTTCTACAGCGATGCCAGCCCTTCCCTTCACTCCGACCAGCCCCTCCCCGCCCCCTCCCCGCCCCCAGCACCTCCCTTCACTCCGACCAGCCCCTCCCTTCACTCCGGCCAGCCCCTCCCTTCCCTCTGGCCAGCCCCTCCCTTCCCCAGGCCAGTTTCTCCCTGTCGTTAAACTACTACCCAGTTCCACCAACATTATCCTTTTCCTTCCGGCCAGCCCCTCCCTCCCCCGGCCAGCCCCTTCATTTCGTTAAACCACTACCCTTCCCACCACCATTATCTTTTTCCTTTCGGCCAGCCCCTCCCCCCCCCCCCCCGCCCCCAGCACCTCCCTTTCGTTAAACCACCAACCCTTCTCTCCATCACTATCATTTTCCTTTCGGCCAGCCGCTCCCTCCCCTAGCCAGTCCCTCTCTTCCCCCGGCCAGCCCCTCCATTTCGTTAAACCACTACCCTTCCCACCACCATTAGCATTTTCCTTTCGGCCACCTCCAAATTTTGTGACTTTCTCACTACGGTGTAACCAGTCGTGTGTAATCTGAGCGTCCTAACAAACCCACCTTCCTAAAAATGTCAAAATAATTTGTTAAATAACGTTTGTCATGCAAAATCTAATTATGTGCAGGTAATTGGAGTAAATAATTGTTATTTAAGAAATACTTTGAGTTTCCGACAATACGTATTATTCAAACTGAAAAGCATATGTACCACAACGACGCGAGAATGTTTGTAACACATGTAACGACAGTGTTTTTAAACATACATTATGACTACCTGTATATAACAAATACTTGTCTATAAAGATCACATACATAGACATACTTACCCGTAAATAAATGTCTCATATATTTAATAAATACCTGTCTATGAAGATCAATTGTGTCTGGTTACTATGCAATATGATTTATACTGTAGCAACTTAACTACAAAATTATAGGACACTTGTAAGGTTACCGAGCTAAACTCTGTTAGACACCAAATGTTGGTATTTTATATCAGCAGTATGTATCACGTGACTTGAAAAGTAATAAATGTACCTATCGATGAAATTGAAAACACTTGTTTAAAACGTTATGTCTCTTCCTTGGATGTTCAATACACGAGATGTGACCTTTTGGTAAAGCAAGTTTTTCCCTCGTTACGAGCAAGATCGTTTCTAGTATAGTACGCGCAGGTAACACGAGACTGGTAGAATGAGACTAAGTTCCATTTGGTGCACGTACTTGTCGTGAGAATTCTTTTTTGAATGCACCCTTGACAAGTTTAATGGCTGACACGGTTTCAACCGTACTGATACGGGTTAAAATCGATCTCCCGTGATCACAGGGGCATGGGAATGAAGACGCTGGATTAAGGTGTGACTCACGTGGTGAGCAATTTCCATTGTAAAATGGTATCCTTCTACCTTCAATGAAAGCAACACCTATCCAATTTTCATTAAGAATGATAATCATGTGTTTGAAAAAGTTCTCTTAAAGAACGCAGCAGAAAAGCTCATTGTAAGGTAAAAGATATATCGTTTACTGTTTGGGACAACTTTAACAGTTTTAGGGGGTGCAGAAGGAAACCTTTATCTTCACAAAGTATCATACTGTTATTGACACACCGGGAAAGTCAAGACACATTAAAATATAAACTTTATTTATTTAACAACAATTGCGAAACAAGTTATTTCAACTTATACTAATTACACTTGTTGACCTGGATGTAAGCGCGCGAGTGGTCGCAAGACACATTAAGTATATATTGTATTGGGTTCACAGGCGCCTGTGAGATTCAGTACAATCTAGCACAGTACACATACTATTACAAACACGCGTGTATTTCGTAAATGGATGTGTTGCCTAATCATTTCCCGGCTCAATACAGCCATGTACGTGTCAATTTTCCGCCTTGGTAATTCCGGAATCCAGCCATAGCTCATGTTACCGTACAAATGTCTACGTTTGAAATGTAACACCATTGCCAGACAATAACGTTATTGGTAGTATTGTGTGGGGATTTGTGTTCTGTTACACGGTATATAGAAATAATTCTATAATATGTCCGTGGCAGATATAAACAATGAACGAATGTGACTTCATTCATGAGTTTGATATCATAATAGCAGTAATCATCTATTTTTAACCTACCGTGGTGGATAATTTAGCTCTGAAACAAATGAATTACATATGTTTCGTTCGCGGTTAGTCAAATTCTTTAAAATCACATTAAAAAGCCATTGCGGTTTGTCTCAAACATATACTGTACGTGTCAGTGCTTTATTGTCCCTATAAAAGGCATGCTCCAATCATTCATATAAGATTTTCAGGTTTGTGAAGTTTCTCTTTGATTCACTGATCAACGGACGAAAGACAGAGCAACACGAGATCATAACTGACGGACAGTTTCTATAACTGACTGACGAAAGACAGACTAACACGAGATCATAACTGACGGACAGTTTCTGTAACTGACTGACGAAAGACAGACTAACACGAGATCATAACTGACGGACAGTTTCTATAACTGACTGACGAAAGACAGACTAACACGATATCATAACTTACTGACAGGCCCTGTAACTGACTGATGAAAGAATGAGAAAAACAACATCGTACCTAACGCTTGGGTTCATATAACTGGCGGATGAAAAAAAAAAATTCTGGAGGAAAAAAGCCACTCAGAAATAGTATTGACGAACAACACTGTTCAGATCATGAAAAACATGATAATAAACCAGTGAAATGGTCTTATCGTTTGATGGGCTCATTATTTGTGAGAGCGACAAGTTCCGCGCAATCTGCAGTCTTGGTATTCCAATTAAGATAGGGATGCCCGTAACAACAAGGTTGATACTATGGCAACTGTCTGGTTGACAACGCGACAGACAGTCCTTGATCTAATTAAGGCAACTTTTATTTAATATACGATACTCATTTGAGATAAATTAAATTACGTTAGGTTCAATGGGTCAACTTGCGACTGTAAACGGTCAATAAAATCGCCCCCCTGACAGGCCCAGGTGGGTCGGTGTGACCTGTTACTACACACAGAAGGCCAAGGTAATCGGTAGGTTTCTAAGTCTGCAGAATGCATCGGGGTCAATCCATCTTATCTTTCTATGGGCGATACATACCGAGGATCTTACCCGAGAACAAAATGAAAATTCGTATCAAGTTTCATAAATTTTATATAAAATAGAAATTAAAGATTAAATTTTTTCACATAACTTTGATATTTTTGTAAACAATCTTAACAATAGCATTTTATTAGACAGATACATAATTACTTTACATTGGCGATATTCTCACTCTCTAGCACTTTCTTTGGTGACGTCATGAAATTATGACGTCACAATAAAACTACAAGGAACTTTCAGCCAATTAAATCTACACTAGGTCATATTTCAAAAGTGTAATAACAAATATTCATGTAATTGGTATTATTACACTGAAAACATTTTGGTTATGTGATAAATCCCGTGTCGACCATGGATAATTACGATTGTCCTCAGTTGAAATTAGAGTAGTTTAACTAAACTGTATTTTATATAAACTTGCATAGCAGATGTATTAAAGAAGATATATTTAAAGCTGTTTAAAGCTATCGGAACTATAACAAAATTAACGGTATAGGTGTATATCTTGTGCCATGTATGTTGTTAACGAGTGTAAACCTATAGTGTACCTGCTATACAAAGTCACAAGATCAATATTTCCATTACGCAATTTTCTGTATCTCTTCCAACATACAGTCACTGTATACAAAGGGCCTAGTTAGTTACAATTGTGCACTGAATCCACATTGAATGTCCTACTTCAATTAAGATCCCACATTCTGTCTAGGAAAACAAGCTCAATTTCCAAGCTCGAGTTGGAAGCTTGGGGTGTATGTACATTAATCAGCAGCAGAGAGCATGGTTGTCAATTTTAATGGCTTTGCTCAATCTATTTCTGTGAAGGTAAATGAACATCGACAAATTACACTTGTGTTCGAGTATTGACGATTACACTTCAATACGGGTGGTATTCATACAAACATCTTACGTGAGTAAAGCGCTAATATTACACGTGATTTTCTAAACGTGAGTTTAGCGTTGTCATTACACGTGTATGTAACGCTAACATTACAATTGAGTTTAGCACTAACGTTACACGTGAGTTCAACGAATAACACATGAGTTCAACGCTAACATTACACGTGAATTTAGCTCTAGCATAACACGTGAGTTTAGTACTCATGTTCATACGAGTTTAACGCTGATTTACATGTGAGTTCAGCTCTAGCATTCATTACACGTGAGTTTAGTGTTTATGTTATAAGTGAGTTTACCGCTATACATATGTATTACACGTATATTCAGCGCTCCGATTACACATGATTAAACACTGGCATGTGAATTTTAGTACTTTAATGACTTTACATTAGCAATATCTTTAATTATATAGGCGTTCCTGCTTGCATCACACGTGAGATTGGTTCTGATGTCACACTACACATAAATGGTGACATTACCAGCAATTACGTTAAAACGACAATGATAAATCATAGGATTGTCAGACTTTCCCTGTCCGTCGCGTCGGCGCTCCTTTGAATATGTCCTCTTTGGACTGAGGGTCAACATCAGAATCTCGTGACAATCCGACAGCTACCAAGTCTGTTTATTCTCAATGACCTCGGATTCGACACCATTTAAACCTTGACCTTCAACCACGTGTTGAATAAATTGGATCAGATAATATCCCAATTTTTCTGAAATGTCACGGAATTCATCTTGGCAATTTAAATAGTGAAAAGGTCAAACCTCTGGAATTGTCCCCGATATTTTAATCATAACTGTCTACAGACGAGGTTCTGCTAGCGATTTGAATTGTAGATATTGAATGTATTTTGTATAGTTACAATAAAGAAGATGGAAAATTAACATAAAAAAGTCTTTTCACAGAAGTGTTTGAATAAACGAAATTGTCCTGTAGTGAAAGCTTTCTTCCAGCCAGAGGTTTGTGAATCACTGATAGTGAAAATGCGAAATCTGCCAGTCTGATTCAGTTGTGAAGTTAACGTTGATACAACTGACGACCGAGACAATGTAGAATAGCATAACATACCAAGACTGTATCCACTATGTCGACAATGGTTTGAAAAAAAATTAAACTCGGTTTGGGTATTGAAATTCTCTACAACTATATCCACAGTAACATATGTTTTCTTCTATACTAAACTCATAACTATGTCCATGCCCTTCTATTTTATTTCAACTATCTGAAAATATTCTCTACAATGATCCATATCGTGGTTCATATTTTGATGTTTTGTGTCTGTTTGGCTCTGATCACGGAGTTCAATCTATATCTACGTCCGTGCATTGATTTAAAATACGTTCACGGAAGTCATATGTTATAGCCGTTAACAGTGTTTTTTTTCAATCTTTAGGACGGGATCGGTACCTGTGGCTTTTGAAGCTGTGGTTCCTGGATTAGCGAAGACAAGTTTGAAGATTTCCCGACGGAAAAGTCCCTGTCTACTAACTTGAAAGTGTTCAATATATTTCCTCTTTCATACCAACAGACGACCATTTGACTGATAATGGCGCCTGTTATTGGCGTTGCTACTTCAACATTAGTGATTTCCAAAAGGTACTTAATATCCAGGTCTTACACATTCAGAAATCAATTCAAGAAGTGTATCTCCAGCTCTATAAGCTCGCCCGAATGTCTGTCATCCCAAGCGCCTATTGAAATCGACAATGGATTCGGCGATTATTACGATGAATTGAACAAAAATTACAAGCGTTTGAAAGATGGAGAATATCACTTACTGTGAGCGTTACAAGCCCTAATTTGTCGTCGTAAGATCGTTCGATTGTCGCCATCGGAAGCACTGTGCGAAACGATTCCTCATCTAAGCACTTTCAAATGGTGATATTTCAGCTACTTTCTGTAGATTTTTATATATTTAAATGACGTCAGCAGTCACAGTTCTGTTGTAAATTGCAAACATATCTCCTTTGTTTCTTCATGTTAGTAAGGTGTTATCGAGTCGGATTTTCAAATTATTTTGTCTGTACCTACAAAACAAGGGAAACCGTACTGTCGGAAATTTCTACATGATGTATACTTCACCAGACATGTGTCTGTGAAAAAGTCTATTGTCTGCTCTAGGTGTCACAGGAAACACCGACAAAGTTTCATCGAATATTGCTTAGGCCTACACAAGGTAAGATATAAATTCGATATAATTAAACACATCTGTAGAAATGTCTCAATCTGCTTATAGGACACACGGATCTTAAATTTACAAACCCATCACCACCATTCAAGGATAGACGTAGGCCGATTGGTGATGTGAAACTTTTAAATCGTTGTTTACAAAAAACTCGTCTTACCTGGCGAGTTACAACGAGATGGACGGTCATGTACACATATACAAGTAATTTTTTTGCGAAAATTTACAAATGTACACAGTTCATATTTTTTAGTTGTTTTTTGTTTTTCATAAGTGGCATTTGTGCAAGTAATATTGTTTGGTGCGCTGATATTTGTACCTGTATAAATGTACACATATGTCGATATGTCCACACATCTATATATGTGCATGTACACACATATATACCCGTACACTTATTGCCTACAGGTTTCACTCTCGGACAAATGGATCTCGATTTTCTGGCATCACTTACGAGTCCTAGGAGGACGAAACAACTGTATGATGTAGCATAACTTACGAGTCCTAGGAGGACGAAACAACTGTATGATGTAGTGTAATTAATTCTTTGGCTGTATTATATCTAACTCTAAATTTGTATTGAAATTTGCTCTTTATTGGCGTGTCTTTCGCGCAAGTTTTGTAATATCATGTAGACACATCAACATGTCTACCCACACTTAAACGTATATGTTTCACTCTCGGACAAACTTACTTCTTTTTTGTAGTATCACATACACACATATACATGTTTCACCCTCGGACAGATGTACTTCAATGCTGTGGTCTCGACTCATTTTTATCATTTATAAGCTTAAGCCATACAAAAGTAAGTTATGGTATTGCGTATAAGACAACAACAGACATATATTGTCTAAATTGTTAACTGTATAACTCTCAAAAACCGCGTGTGAGCAGAATTAAGTGTTCGTCTAGCGGAGACGGAGGGCGGGATAGATAAACGCTGTCACGTAACGAACGTGACAAATTCATCACCCACCTGTCTCTCACGTTCACACGTGTAAATACATAACGATGTGCGAGGCTGCACAAGTGATTAACTAATTTAGTGGCTCCTTGTGACTGTCGACAGGTAAACAAACAAAGGCAGTTGTAGCACTCCACACCTGTCGGACTGGTTAGCTTCAAAATAACTTTTATACGTGTTTCTGTCTTACTCTGTTGAATTATTACTAATATGTCGGCATAGAATCCAAATGACATGTTATCCGGAGACCCGATTATCCGAACGTCCTGAAGTCCGGAAGCTTTAGATTCTGAACGTGGACGTAAAACTACATGAACTTGAAACGTCAGCATACGTGTAATTAAATGTGTCGGATTCACCCCTCTCTACATAGCACACCTTTGTAGGTTACCGTCCTCATGTGACCATGGCTGGTGAAAGAAAAATACATTGAAATGTTCTCATATTAAACATTGTATGATTCCGATAACTGAAGCTTCTTGTTATGCAGATTATTAACGGCTATCGGGTAGCAAAGTGGTAACAAATTCACATTTCACCCAGGCGATCGGGGTTCGATTCCCCGATTGGACGTCAAGAGGTTTTGAGTAACGTACTTGACCACAAGGAGTTTATGCGAGTACCCTGACCCCACGTGAGCTTTAAAGTAATCAACATACGCTTATATGATATTGCGGTTTTTGTAAAATAACATATCGTTCATAATTTATTTGAATCCAGCTGGAGTATGCACAAAAGCGGATATCTCGGAAAATAACTTTCCGATTCCAAGTACTGTTTTCCTCAATTAAAATCATCTCCGTGCTGTTGTGCAGGGAGTTCGCGTGTAGTGAAGCACATTCAGAAAACATAGGATGGAGATACAAGGTTTTCACCTCAGTGTAAAAGATTACACCTTTAACTGAAATTACACAATTGTCTACATATGTTCAGTGATCTTTATTATCTTGGATCTTCTGCATAACTGAATGCTACAGTGAAAAATGTCTTTCTTGTTTTCTTTTGTTTTACACTCAGCAAATAAGTAAGCTTAAAGACACGAGCATTTGTCATATACACGAATTCCGTGTACGTGTACTCGTGTTCTGTGTACGTGTACACGTGTTCTGTGTACGTGTACTCGTGTTCTGTGTTCGTGTACTCGTGTTCTGTGTACGTGTACTTGTACCTCGTGTACTCGTATTCTGTGTACGTGTACTTGTACCCCGTGTACTCGTGTTCTGTGTACGTGTACTCGTTTTCTGTGTACGTATACTCGTGTTCTGTGTACGTGTACTTGTACCTCGTGTACTCGTGTTCTGTGTACGTGTACTTGTACCCCGTGTATTAGTATTCTGTGTACGTGTACTTCTGTTCTGTGTACGTGTACTTGTACCCCGTGTACTCGTGTTTTCTATGTACGTGTATTCGTGTTCTGTGTACGTGTACTCGTGTTCTATGTACATGTACTCGTGTTCTGTGTACGTGTACTCGTGTTCTGTGTACATGTACTCGTGTTCTGTGTACGTGTACTCGTGTTCTGTGTACGTGTACTTGTACCTCGTGTACTCGTGTTCTGTGTACGTGTATTCGTGTTCTGTGTACGTGAACTCATGTTCTGTGTACGTGTACTCGTGTTTTGTCTACGTGTATTCGTGTTCTGTGTAAGTGTACTCGTGTTCTGTGTACGTGTACTCGTTTTCTGTGTACGTTTAATCGTGTTCTGTGTACGTGTACTCGTGTTCTGTGTACGTGTATTCGTGTTCTGTGTACGTGTACTCGTGTTCTGTGTACGTGTACTCGTGTTCTGTGTACGTGTACTTGTACCCCGTGTAATCGTTTTCTGTGTACGTATTCTCGTGGTCTGTGTACGTGTATTCGTGTTCTGTGAACATGTATTCGTGTTCTATGTACGTGTAATCGTGATCTGTATACGTGTACTTGTGCCCCGTGTACTCGTGTTCTGTGTACGTGTACTCTTGTTCTGTGTACGTGTACTTGTATCCCGTGTACTCGTGTTCTGTGTACGTGTTTTCGTGTTATGTGTACGTGTATTCGTGTTCTGTGAACGTGTACTCGTGTTCTGTGTATGTGTACTTGTACCCCGTGTACTCGTGTTCTGTGTACGTGTGCTCGTGTTCTGTGTCGTGACTTGTACCCCGTATACTCGTGTTCTGTGTACGTGTACTCTTGTTCTGTGTACGTGTACTTGTATCCCGTGTACTCGTGTTCTGTGTACGTGTTTTCGTGTTATGTGTACGTGTATTCGTGTTCTGTGTACGTGTACTCGTGTTCTGTGTACGTGTACTCTTGTTCTGTGTACGTGTACTTGTATCCCGTGTACTCGTGTTCTGTGTACGTGTTTTCGTGTTCTGTGTACGTGTACTTGTACTCCGTGTACTCGTGTTCTGTGTACGTGTACTTGTACCCCGTGTACTCGTGTTCTGTGTACGTGTACTTGTACTCCGTGTACTCGTGTTCTGTGTACGTGTACTTGTACCCCGTGTACTCGTGTTCTGTGTACGTGTACTTGTACCCCGTGTACTCGTGTTCTGTGTACGTGTACTCGTGTTCTGTTTACTTGTACTCGTATTCTGTGTACGTGTACTTGTACTCCGTGTACTCGTGTTCTGTGTACGTGTACTTGTACCCCGT
>NW_026782219.1:287500-317500 GCF_031769215.1 Ylistrum balloti
ACACACAAACACACAGAGACAGAATGACAGACAGACAAAGGCAGACTCACACAGACTCACAAAATAGACAGACAGACACACACAAACACACAGAGACAGAATGACAGACAGACAAAGGCAGACTCACACAGACTCACAAAATAGACAGACAGACACACACAAACACACAGAGACAGAATGACAGACAGACAAAGGCAGACTCACACAGACTCACAAAATAGACAGACAGACAGACTCACACAAACACACAGAGACAGAATGACAGACAGACAAAGACAGACTCACAAAACAGACAAACAGGCACAGAGAGAAAGAAAGAAAGAAAGAAAGAAAGAAAGAAAGAAAGAAAGACAGACAGACAGACAGACAGACAGACAGACAGACAGACAGACAGACAGACGGACGGCGCGACGGACTGACGGACAGACAGACAGACTCTCAAAACAGACACACACACACACAGATGTAAGGTTAATGGGGAAAATGAAGAGAGATGGACACAGTAATTTGGTTTCCTGAGACTTGGGATGTGAAGGTGTGATCTTACGGGCTTTTTGCGAGATTTCGATTATGTGAACATAACCTTTGTAGTGATAAGATAAATCCTAAAAATTCAAAGATCTTAACAAAATAACCATTCCGGGACTCGTGGAAGAACAACATTAATTTTGTGTCGGTACAACTCTGAGATATACGTGGTTTTTATTTCCATGTTATATTTTCGAATATACTTATTTCTATCAAATAAAATGATACTTCAGACCTATTCACGTATCAATTAAAAACAATCTTTGGAACTGACGATTAGACTATATACTGTACGTTGTACTTGTATGTTATCTATTAAAATACCATGTTTATCTGCATCAAAATTGAATAATTATGGCAGTTAGACAGGATATCTTTGTGTCGTACTTGTGTCACCAATAAAATACATCTAAGTGATAAGCTTATAGATCGCGTAGCCTTAAACGTGGCTGTCATAGGCCAAGGGAGGTAACCATTAAGTCGATGTACGGTACACAGCCTTGCAGATAAAAACTTGTCCCGGACATTTTTACATCTTTATGGCACCCTATACAACCAGTATAGATTAATAAGTGTGATACTATATGTTGGTGAATTTAAAGGATGTGTTACATGTATAAATATCGATGCTTTGTTGTGTTGACCAAGTATGTGCTTATTTATATATGTATATATATATAATATCGATGCTTGGTAGTATTACGTAAGTTTGTGTTTATATATGTAAAAATATATATTTGAGTATATATCGGTGCTTTGTTGTGTTTCGTAACTTGATATATCTTTGTCTGGATATCTATCCAGTTATATATGTAAGCTTAAAAGTACTTTATGTAGATCAATATGTGACACTTAAATAACAACTAACAATAACTATGAAGTATGTAAGAGCAATATGTGCGACGGTCACAACCCGTGTTTAATGACAGAAACCAAATGTCCTTGAGTTTATCTATGAATTTTCTGATATATTAGTAATATTTGAACTGGATCTAGAGATCCGTGTGTTCATAGCAGAAACTTTCTAAACATGGTCAAGTCTATTGTACGCCCTAATGGGGAATATCCTAATCTCTTAATTTCCAGTCAATTGTCTACTCACGCAGATAATAAAAAATATCATAACGTCAGGAAGTTGACTTGAAAATAAAATGTTAATACTTTAGGGAAAAAATGAGTAGATTTTAATTTTTGTTTTCAATGAAGTATATTCTACAGAATTCTATCTCTGCTTAGACACTGTATGTCATTTCTCTGTTCGCGATGGGTTGCGTTTCGCGTATTTTCGCGATCAGCTTCATTCGTGAATTTAAACTCGTCGCGAAAATACTTTTTCCTTGAAAAGTGTGGTACCCGCAAAAATCACGTTTTCGTGAAAAAGACACTCTCATACCATTCTTGAAATCAATTACTCGCGAAAATAATGTTATTTACAGTAAAATCGGGATGCAGAGTGTATAGTGTTTAGTTTCTTACACCCAAGGACTGTACGTATAGACCGATTGAATAGTACATGCTCCTGCTCTTTGCATGTCAACGTTTAACCCCGAAAATTTACCCCACAAAAACATTGCACTTATATGTCCCCATTTTGATACCATCAACATAGACCAATTTTTATTTTCTATTTGCAGTGCCAAATTTTGGCTTCTAAAATACATTCATGTGTCGATAATTATTACTATACTATTCCGATAATTAATTTTCATATCTTCATAACTTCCAAAGTCTTATTTAAACAAAGTCTTATTCTGTAAAACCATATACCTTCGCGGGGCTTAATTTTGGTGGATTTTCATGAAAAATAGTAAATATTGAATACTTCATTTCGTGAATAAATATTGTTCAACGAGTCTATATATACTAATTCAAACAATTCGTGGGTTATACCAATTCATAGATCATGTGAACCCAAGAAATAAACGAAAATAAATCATCCGCGAAAATCAACGGTTTTACAGTATTTTGTCCTTCATACAGCTTTATTTTTGTTGAATCTTGTTCTCTCTAAGCTATGATATTTTTAAGCTTATAGAAATTAATCCCCCCTTTTTGTATAAGATGGAACATTCCAACCCAAGACAATCTAAGCACACCAGTTAGAGTTTAATTAATCTCGAGCGAGTTATGGATCGGAACTAGCAATGACATAAAAGTTAACAGTGTTGACAATTACGCTGCAAAACCCTGCCATAGCGACACATAATCACACATCTCTGTTCCTAACAGTGCACATGTCAAATGGGGTTGTTTGCGTGAATTCTTTACATCTTCCATGCATCATTTTCATGGTGACGTGGCCTCTTATAGGTCACATGACGTCATACTGTAGTGTCACAACATGGTCACGAAAGCATGACAATCAATCCATTTAAAACAGGAAACTAATGTCAGGTACTCATGTATTTCAACTCAAATTTTAAGATGCTAAATAGATTATCATATAACTTAATTGTTCTACATACATATGTCATTTATTTTTCCCCCTTTTTACGTTTCTTTCTATTTTCAATTAACAAAAACAATTGTAATGTCTTTATATGGTCACTATCCGGTAATGTTATACTGACTACAGGCAAACCATTCCGTGCAAGGCAATCTGATATTACAGAGTTATTTGCCCTTTGTTTTCACTTGGTCAGTACAGATGGTACGTAGAGCGATAAGCTTGGCAGCTGATGGGGTGGGGGGTGGGGGGTCAAAGGGGTCATCTTTACAATTGTAATTCAAGGACAAGTTAGGTAGTACTAACGGTCCCTCTACCTCATCTCTGTATCCCACTCTCTCTCTTTTTACTGCCTTTTCTCGTCTGCTGAAAGGTCAAAAGTGTTAGCCATAAAATCCGTTCAAGAGATAAATAGATAAATAAATGAATAAATAAATAAATAAATAAATAAATGAATAAATAAATGAATAAATAAATAAATAAATAAATAAAATTCTTGTATTGTCCATTTTATACTGATCACCAAACGAGGAGTAGGTGTACCCTTTGGGTTTGAATCAATATCATTTCATCATTTAGGCAGATGTACTGTACACGGCCGACCATGCATGTAACAATACACATGTTAAATAAAATCTGACAGAATTTCCCGGAAAGTCACTGTCGCTATCTGGTATACACGAATTCATATACCTATTGAGAAATAGTATAGATGAATTGTTCCCAAATAGATTTACTGATGATTGGCAGGTTTTCTTAGTCATTTGGAAACTTGATAATAGGGACCATGTGATTTATGGATCAGCCGGTTCCCGATGAGAACTTTATCTAATTAGACTCGGACAGAACACATGGCTTTTAGGATATTTAAATCTTATGATTTACTGATTTGTCGATTTAAAAAAGGAAACCAATTCCCCATAAATGTTGATACTGTAATCAGTATTCATTTCACGTGGAAGGGTCCATTTCGTTCTAGGGGTGAGTAGGTGTCCAAATATTGATTAATGCGACCGACTGCTCACAGGCTGCCATTGAGAGAGCATGGATACAGAAACACAATCATAAAATCACACCTAGAACAGTTTCGGAACGGTCTCACTTTTTTCTTTGTTTTTCGTTAGTGATGAAATCTATGGTGCGTTGAAATCTATAGTGTTACATTAGATATCCATGGATACGTTGAAATCCGTTGCGATAGGTTGATCTCCGTTGCGATACGTTGAATTCCCTGATGAGAAGTTGAAATCCTTAGTGATACAATTACATTGAATTCCTAAATGATACGTTGAAAACCCTAGTGATACTTTAAAAACCGTAGTGATACATTGGAATCTATTGCGATACGTTGAATTCCACGATGAGAAGTTGAAATCCGTAGTGATACAATTACATTGAATTCCTAAATGATACGTTGAAATCCTTGGTGATACGTTAAAAACCGTAGTGATACGTTGAAATCTATTGCGATACGTTGAAATTCATTGCGATACGTTGAAATCCGTTGCGATACGTTGAAATTCATTGCGATAAGTTGAAATTCATTGCGATACGTTGAAATCCGTTGCGATACGTTGAAATCCATTGCGATACATCGGAATTCGTTGCGATACGTTGAAATCCCTGATTAGAAGTTGAAATCCGTAGTGATACATTTACATTGAATTCCTAAATGATACGTTGAAATCCTTGGTGATACGTTAAAAACCGTAGTGATACGTTGAAATCTATTGCGATACGTTGAAATTCATTGCGATACGTTGAAATCCGTTGCGATACGTTGAAATTCATTGCGATACGTTGAAATTCATTGCGATACGTTGAAATCCGTTGCGATACGTTGAAATCCATTGCGATACATCGGAATTCGTTGCGATACGTTGAAATCCCTGATTAGAAGTTGAAATCCGTAGTGATACATTTACATTAAATTCTTAAGTGATACGCTGAAATCCTTAGTGATACGATAAAATCCGTAGTGATACGATAAAATCCTTAGTGATACGTTGAAATCCGTTGCGATACTTTGAAATCTAGACAGATCAATACAAATTCACTTAATTCTACAGTACATTAAAGTTATCCGGGAACTTTTAGATATTTAAGCAGGTTATGTGCCTGTGCCCATCTCTTTATGTGATTAACGATCGCCGTAAAAGGCGATTTTATCAAATTGATTTGAAACTAGTAATCAGATATTTTTTTGTTTTACGACCAACAGAAAGATTAAAGTCAAGCTGAGACTTGCAAAATTACTTGTTTATAGCTTGTGGACAGGTTGAACCCGGGAAAACCACCGTGGGTGGATAGATGATCCTGTACCTTTTCCCAGGCGGTTCACATTCTGATCTCCCAGAATAATGGACCTTAGTTTCACTTTGTCGGTACGACAGCCAATGGATGCCGAGAATATCCGTTTGGGAGTTCAACAGCCGACGGGACCGAGAACCTTAGTTCTGGAGTTCAACAGCCGATGGGGTCGAGAATCTCTGTTCGGGGATTCGACAGCCGATGGGGGTCGAGAATCTACGTACGGGGGTTGGACAGCTGATAGGGTTCGAGAATCTACGTACGGGGGTTCGACAGCCGATGGGAGCCGAGAATTTCTGTTCGGAGGTTCAACAGCCGACGGGGGTCGCGAATCTCAGTTCGAGGGGTTCAACAGCCGACGGGGGTCGCGAATCTCCGTTTGGGAGTTCGACAACCGATCGGGCCGTGAATCTCAGTTCGGGGTTTGGAAAGCCAATGGGGCCGAGAATCTTAGTTCAGCCGATGGGGTAGAAAATCTCTGTTCGAGGGTTTAACAGCCGTTGGGATCGAGAATCTTAGTTCGGGGGTTTGACAGCCGATGGGGCCGAGAATCTCAGTTCGGGAGTTAGACAACCGACTGGGACCGATAATATCCGTTTGTGGGATCGACTGTGGATAAGGGTCGATGATCTCCGGGGGTCGACAGCTGATGGGGGCAAAGAATTTACGTACGGGGGTTCGTGCCGCTAGCGGATCGAACCCCGAGCGCATCTTTAGAAGTTAAAGGAGAGTGCGTCACCATTGCTCCATACGACCACTCAAATCACAATATTATGGCAGTAGGCATTTGCTAATAGACATGATTCACCAACCAAACACTACAGGGAAATGTCAACAAAGATGGCTGAAGTAAATAATATATGACATGCAATATTAAGTTGAAGACGCTCGGAAATTCCAACCACAGATTTGCAAACGTCTCGCAATTACGGCAGGAACAAATCTGATGATATCAACTTGCCACGATAAATTTTCAGCCAACTACAGAGTGGTTCAGGTGTTGTATTCTGCCATGATGTTGCTTTTAGTTGAGGAGATGATAGTAGTTACAGATAATGTGACCTTGATGACTTCATGTCTATCGTGTATACGTGACATGACCACGTGACCATGGTATACACAAACTATCACTATCGATAGCTGCTGTGTTGAAAAATCAAAACTGATTTTGAAATATCAATACTAGATGAATCAACATAAAAAAAAAAGAAAATTCGGGAAAACTATTAAAACAGAAACTGATAGTCAATTAAATTCAAAGTCCATTAAACAATTACGTCTTGCTTCGTTACCAACAAAACCCGAATTTAACGTGTTAAACATTACAACATCACTTTTATTTAACTATGACATTCGGAGCACTTCTAAGGTCTAGATTACAATTTATGACTCCGAATGAAACAAACGTTAATAAATACACAAGAGGTCTGTTTAATGTCAGGACAACTGATATCCATTCTACGGCTAATGCAGACTAATATCAATCGGCTCACTGGCAACGCGGGTAACCATTACGGTTGAAATAAATTATATAAAAAACTTTCATCATAAATATTATCAAAATTAGAAAAACAGACATAAAACTACAATTTAAACAAACATATCTATTATCGGGCCAAAAATCGATTTCAGATATTGCTCATCGTTTTCGTTGTTTGGTATTTTTTTTTGTTTTAAGGTCAAAGGTCAAAACATCTGAAGTCCAGCGTAAACGACTCGCAGTGAATAAATAGAAGGAAACATATACTGTAGTGATTGATAGGTTAGGGGAACTGACTGTCCTATCATATGGTGACTTAATCTGAAACACAGCCAAATCTATCTCAATATCCCGATTACAATGAACTGGACTAACGCATATACCAGCTTAAAGCTATATTATATCTCCATTGACCGTACAATTATGTCGTCTTACGGTCAGACAAGGCATGATTCGTTTATCTCGAAGATTGTTCATAATCACGGGGTCATAAATCACAAATTTCCATCTGCGCTAAACCATAAAGAAACAAAAAGGAAGATGTTTTCATTTTGGATCAGTGTCATCTTGGCGCTTCTCCGGCTTCGCGTAACCCGCTGTCAATAACAAACATTTATGTGATGTAGGCGTTTCAGTTTGGAGTTTTACGCCTTTTTCACAGATGAAATTTTCAAATAATTTTGACGTCGCTTTTTAAGTGTCGTTAAGTCGATAACAAACTATAATACGAAGTTCCGGTGCAGCATGACATGGCAACGGGCACATTGTAGGGATTAATTGCTCTCTCGATTTAAGAACCTAGGGAGTTTTAAGATTGGATTCATTATTTAAAATTTGTGAAGTTTTACGTTCTTGCAAATTAATAAGCAACTATAAAGAGCAAATTGATAGTTTTATCACACTGAAATGTCATTTGTGGATTGGATCTACTGTATCCAGATTTTGAAGGTGTTATTTGAAGGTCTTTTGAACAACCCTTTAGACTAGAAAGTTTTGAAAATAACTGTTCTGTAGACTGATCAGCGCCTGACTTACTATCCTCACCATCATTTCAAATGCAAACTGGACACCAGGACCTTGCAATTAGTGGCAGACATAATTTGTATCTCGGCGGAATAATGATATCACGGTAATAAACATTTATTCCGTCGGGACGTAGAAAATGTTCCAAGCTTAACGAATTTATAGAGCATTTTATACCCAAGAGCAGACATCGCGTTGAAAGATTTGACCAGGATGGGTATTATCTCGACCACCGGGGTCAGTGCACTTTTCTGTGGAACTACAGACACTGGTGAAAACTGGCAGACACGGACATAAAACTTAATCGCTTAAAGATAGCAGAATTCCTATAACGCAGAATGTAAACATCATAATATAATATAAAAATATGGACCATGCCTGTTGTTAAATCAGGATACCAGGTCTGAACGACAAGAGGGGCTAAAAACAAAGATTATTTATCCACAGGAATGATATTACTTATAAATGAAATATTGTTTGTTTACCAAATGTATTCAACAAAGAAAATACCAACATGCTGAGAAAATCTTAATTTGAACTCAAATTCATTTAAATTATGACAAAATTTGAACGAAAGAAAGATTTATACCAGAAGTACAAGGATAATAAGACCAGGTGTTCAAGAAGGATAAGCGTCTTTTGGTTTATTGCTGTCACAGATCTTGTAGAGCTTTGTCAATACAAAAAAATGTTACGTTCTCAAACAAGAAAATAATGCGCGGCTGTATATGTCGTCTTCTTCGGTTGGGCCCATTAATACGTGTATGAAATATGGAATTTACGAAATGAGTCCAACAATTTCATAAGTCTCGAGCTTTCCTGTGAGTTATTTATCCGAAATAATTTAACGATTTAAATAAGTTCCCTATTACACCGGTACGAGTATATGATTCTATTCATCATAAATCTGTTTTTCTGAAAAAATACCGAAAAACTCTCAAATCAATTTTCCCATACGACAGTCTTATTTCGACGCGGACGGTACATTCTTTACTACCAAGGTATTCATGTGACGGCATCAAGACAGGACTCATATATGACGTCACAGCGCTGATATTACAGGTGTCTTGCGATGTTTATGACATGGTCGTATGACACGTGACCACGGAACAGTTCTGTGAGAAATATAAAAGTAGACAGCAAACTTTTACCAATAAAAATGTCGTCTGTAAAATGAAATGACATTAGTTACTAATTTAGAACAAAATTGCATAAACGCACATGTACATATATTGTCAATGTTATATATAACTATTTCCCGTTTAAGAACATACATATTTCACGAGTATGACATCATATCTACATTTTTAACGAGTGTGAAGTACTAGTAAAATATAAACAAATTCTATCATCTGTGATACAAGAGCTCTTTCATTATTAATGCACTGATGATGTAACTTTTTTATCCAATACATACATATTTCACTATATTTCACTGATAAAAATGTATTATATGTAGATAAAGAGCCGACATATTTCTGTTATCTGAGACCAATATCATTTACAAGATGCTATTTATTTAAGTGTATTTTGTACAATTTTTGCTATTTCGCGTACCAATTTATAATTTCTTGCGTACATTGAACCTTAATACATGTAAATTAATATTCTTGAATTGTTTATTCTTAATATTAGTTTACTGACCTTTAACCTCTCAGATTACCAGCACAAAATTTAGAGTATAATATTAATATGATAAAATTATACATGCTTAGAATGATTCAGACACTTTATTTATGGAAAATATGGGATATTCAATCATAGCTTTCTACTTGGGAAGGTGTGTATTTCACACGAAGCTATGACATGGACACGTCAGTGTTGCCATGGTTGCACCCACGGGTAAAACACTTGATTGTCCTTGATGATATGCGACGAACCTCCCGTATGTTGTTCAGTGAAGTATCCACCATACATATTCTATATGGAGACTGCACCTTATAATGACACTGGCTGTTCATAGGGCGATAAACCTAACAAAGAAACAAACAAACAATCTGAAATTTGGGCAAGGTAACTTATATCTTATTTTTAACAGTAAGATGTTAATCCAATGAGGAACAGAAACAATGGTGCTGTATTCTTTAGTATATAGCAAGGTAACGTACCCAGAATTTAGTTTGGCAAGTTTTAAATCTTAAAGATGAGCTAACGGTGAATGTCATGTGATCGAGCACCTGTAGTGAGGGCGAGTGTTTGAGAAAGATATTTATATACTATAATAATTTGCACTTAGTCGCTTGATTTATTGAAATTAAAGAATATTAAGTCTAAAAGCATATAGTTATATTTGTTTTAAACTGAAGGTACCGAACAGCTGGCTACTGATCAGAGTTGATAGGGAAACAGTGTGTGACTAATGTCCCGGTGATGTGAAGCGAGAAGACACTGGCTATTATGTCGCGCGCTGGGCGCGAGACTTGGCCGAAAGCTATAATTGATAAAGCGATGGACACACATTACGATGGCCGGAGCACTCGCTATAATTAATTAAGTACGGCCCAGAGTCATCTCGCGTCACACAGAATGTCATGTGATTGTCTCCACGGACAACTCTCGGTCACGCCCCTTTATTTTGTCAGCCGCACGGTTGACGGGTTTCCGCCCAGTTGTCACCTCGCTATCTATGCTGATTATGTTAAAATTTTGTAGCTGCCAAGATGCGAGATCGAATGTCAATAGAAAGCCATGTTTATAGACGCCGATATTTAGCTCCAGTGCAAGGATGCAAATTAGAACAATTACCGCGGACTGCCATACCTATAACCTGCTTCATCGTGTTCTTTTGTTGTGCAAATTAATAAAAGAAAAATGGGTATGAAAATAAATTGTTTTGGAAATTTATACCATTTCGATATCATCGGTTTAATTCAATACCTCAAAGAACAAAACCAATTTGCATTTTGACTAGTCTCTTCTTAGATTTTGCTTCGTGGCTGCTGGGCATGTAACTTTCATTTGTGGCCGAAAAAAAATAAAATTTGAAATTCAGAAACCAACACACACAAAACAAAAATCGAGCAAAAAATTACATGTCAATACTGTATGTATGAGTAGCATAAACACTATAGCTTACTGAATAATTGATCATTTTTTCTGTATGGATTGAAAAGCCTGGTGGAGTGCCATGTTTCGAGGTATAATCCACGATAGATCTGTTCACACTTATGCGACACACATGAACTTGAGGAGCCCCCCTCTCTCTCTCTCTCCTCTCTCTCTCCCCTCCTAATCTCTCTCTCTCTCTTTTTCTCTGTGTGTGTGTCTCCACCCTCTGTCTCTCTCTCTCTGTCTCTCTCTGTCTCTGTGTGTGTCTCCACCCTCTGTCTCTCTCTCTCTGTCTGTCTGTCCGTCTCTCTCTCTCTCTCTCCCACTCTCTCTGTCTCTCTGTCTCTCCCTCTGTCTGTCTCTCTGTGTGTGTCTCCACCCTCTGTCTCTCTCTCCCTCTCTCTTCCCCCCTCTCTCTCTCTTTGTCTCTGTCTCTGTCTCTCTCTCTTTGTGTTTTATTTTCCTCTCTTAGTGTCCCTCTCTTCACTCGTCCTTGCATGACCTTGGTTGGTGGATGGAGTTAATACAAACACGGGTCATGGGTAATTTAGGACAATGTCTCCATACATGTTGAACGATATCAGCTGTTTTAATCCAGATAATCTAATATTATCAGTTTTTATCAGATTTTTTTGACATCATATTATCGTTAAGTTTAATTTCCAGAATACTGACTACGATTCCATCACAGATAAATTTACGGACTAAAATGGATCGCAATGACTGTGGTCCTGCCAAGATTTTTTGTAATACATTTACACAGTACTTATAACAGGGTGTATATGCGTCTAAAAACCTTAACATGTGTTATTTCCGACAAGAAAATGTCATGTAACGGTCCCGTGACATGAAATATAATCAAATATTCTAACACAGGCCTTATCAATTTTCTTCCAATTTAAAATCTCTCTGACGATCATCTGGAACAAGTGATAATTCGATAGTCTGCCCTAGATGTCACTGTCCACAATTTTCTGAGGAAATTAATCTAATATTCTAATTTCATAATTTTATGACGCTCATCTCCGAAAGCGATGTTCCGACAAAGGAATGGGAAATTATCACTATCCGAGAGGGAGCTGTGATAGCTAACACTAGCCCGAGGACAACAGTCCTGTGAACTAATGGCGAGGATGTTCCAAGAAAGTATGGTTTGTTCAACAAACCGTCTCATTTAGCTTCAGTATCAAATTAATAGGAATAAACTCATTTATTTTTAGTTGGAAAAAAAGATAGATCGAAGCGGCAATTTATTTTTTGATTTGTAGGAAAATTCTACTATCCCCGAATCATACAGAGGGAATCAAGCCATTTTATAATTAATCATAATGCAATTTTATGAAATATTTATTTCACTTGTTTTATGAAAAACAAATGGAATTTTCGTGTTAACGGTATTTTATGGTCAAAACTTTCGATTATCGCACTGATTAAGGACAGTTTTATACGTTTTGGTGTCAAGTAAATGATTTGTGTAATATTTCTAAGTTATCTAAGTAATTGTGGCTATTTTATTCTCATTTCAAATTGATGTCGCGAAACCATCGTTAATTATCAATAATACTTTCAAGTTTGATTCAAACATGTTTTATATGCAGCAATATCATTCAGATGAATTGAGTCAAGTGCTTGTCGTTCGAGTTGGGAAAGAAAAAAAACGGATGTAGCAAATACCTTTAAAAGTGTACTAAAATCACCCTAACAATTTTCACCTTCCAATCGTTTAAGAATTTTAGATCGGTCTACATTCAAATGTTTCATGTTTATCAATATCCTTATTTTATAAAAAAAAAAAAAAAGCGTTCAGGAATTGTTGAAGCGTCTGACAAAGACTCTCTACCGTAGGAAGGGAAATAACTCTTACATTTATTCATTGAAACACTTTAGTATCATAATTCAATATTGTACAAAAGACACATATGGGGAAAACATCTTTTAATACTAGTTTGAAATAAGATACATAGAGCCAAATAATGAATTAAACTACGTCATACAGCTGTTACATAATCATAGGACTCATTAACGATGGTAAGGATTACAATTCTAACGCTTTGGAGACGACTGTAGCAAATTCCATGTGACTGATAGAAAAGTCAAAATCTACAGGTGAGGTGAACTTTCGTCTTCTTCTTCTTCTTCTTCTTCTTCTTCTTCTTCTTCTTCTTCTTCTTCTTCTTCTTCTTCTTCATTCTTCTTCTTCTTCTTCTTCTTCTTCTTCTTCTTCTTCTTCTCCTTCTTCATTCTTCTTCTTCTTCTTCTTCTTCTTCTTCTTCTTCTTCTTCTTCTTCTTCTTCTTCTCTTCTTCTTCATTCTTCTTCTTCTTCTTCTTCTTCTTCTTCTTCTTCTTCTTCTTCATTCTTCTTCTTCTTCTTCTTCTTCTTCTTCTTCTTCTTCTTTCTTCTTCTTCTTCTTCTTCTTCTTCTTCTTCTTCTTCTTCTTCTTCTTATTACATTCTTTTATTTTTCAAAAAGATCATATAGAGCATGACATCATCATCATCATCATCATCATCATCATCATCATCATCATCATCATCATCATCATCATCATCATCATCATCCATATTTAAACATCATCATCAACCACAATCACCAGTCATCAGTCATCATCATCATCATCATCATCATCATCATCATCATCATCATCATCATCATCATCATCATCATCATCATCATCATCCATATTCTAAAATCATCATCAACCACAATCAACAGTCAACATCATCATCATCATCATCATCATCATCATCATCATCATCATCATCATCATCATCATCATCATCATCATCATCATCCATATTCAAACATCATCATCAACCACAATCAACAGTCATCAACATCACTGTCGTCGTCATCATCATTCATTCCGAAATCATCATCATCATGTTAATAATTGATACTCATCATTCATCATCATCAATCATTCAAACATCTTCATCCACAATCCTCAACATTCATCATCAACATCATCATCATCATCAACACCAACATCGTAGTCATCCATCATTCCATCATCATCATCATTATCAACATTATCGTCATCATCATTATCAATAGCATCATCATTAACGACATCATCATACTCTTCAATTTATACTTGTCAATCAATATAATCATAATTTTTCATCAATCATATCCTCACATATACATCTTTCACACCCTCACTTCCTCATACACTTTCTCAGCATTAATATTATCAACACAATCACCATATTAACAAAAATACTGTAACAAACATACATTGTACATACATCCTCACACACATCTTCATACTTTCCACAGAAGTGAAAAAAAAATAAACACTGCAGAAAGAGGTATTCTTTATTAATACTAAGATACTGAAAGAAAAGAGAGAGAGAGAGAGAGAGAGAGAGAGAGAGAGAGAGAGAGAGAGAGAGAGAGAGAGAGAGAGAGAGAGAGAGAGAGAGAGAGAGAGAGAGAGAGAGAGGGGGGGGGGGGGGGGGGTGAGAGAGAGAGGAGTGGTTGGGCCAGGTATGCATTTAAAAAGAAAATCAAAACATATATGCATATGGAAAAATAATTACCTTATCACTGATGTTTTCACACACAATTTAAATTAGTCTGCAAGGAGGAGTAAAATGTTAATAGATACTTGATAAGTAAAAGGCCTTCATAATCACAACCAAACTGATTAAAACAGTACAAATTACAACTTAATTCTCCCCAAATTCTAATAACCTTCTCCATTTCCTCCATTCATTTTCTAAAATCTGCCGTGCATGGTCACCTTGACTATTTGCAATATATTTTTGACAAATGTAATGCTCTTTAATTGAATTTATCAGAGCATTTGGATTTAGAATTTTATGTAGACATATTGTCTTATATATATAAGACTTAATCATGATTAAAATTTCATTATCCACCCTATTTCTTAAAACATTCTCATGACTCGAGGTAACTCCATAAAGAAAACTTTTCTTATTAAATGAAAATGGTATCAAAAGTGCATCAAAGAGTGTTTCAACAATAAACAGAAATCTCTGAGTTTCTCGACATTCCCACATAATGTGAATAATTGTTTCTCTCTCCAAGTTACAGAGAGGACAAATAGGATTATTTGATAACCCAATTTTAAACAAGTATACATTTGTTGTTAGAATATGCTGCACTATTCTATACTGAAACCACTGTAACTTTGTATTTTTTGTAGCTCTAAAGGGAGTTTTATAAATATCAGTCCAGTTCAAATCAATATCTTCAAATATTTCTTCCCACTTCTTCCTACCTGTAGAAACATGACTGTGTTTTACCATTAGGTTATATAAATCCTCGGTCCCCATAACTTTTTTCAAGAAAAAAAATATGTTACTTGGGATAATTGGGTAGCAAATTAATTGCTTTTTGTAACCTACCTTTCCTAGAAATAATTTAATAGCAGAGATTACACCATTATATTGAAGAAAGTTTGTTTTAACTTGATAAATTTCTGTAAATTCTTGAAATGTGTAAAAAGAGAAAGTGTTTATATCTTTTACTAAATCATGAATTATTGTTACTCCCTTCTGATACCAAGCCTTGTAAAAAATAGTACTTTTCGCAATAGTTAAATTCCTGTTATACCATAATGGTGATGTTAAAACTGAGTTTTCCATATTTTCCTTTACTGCATCTGAATCATTAAATCTAACCCAAGCTTTGTACACGTCCTTCCAAAACATATTTTTGCATTTATTTTGACAATCCTGAATATAGGCATTACCAAATGTAGATATCTTATGCAAGTCTGTAAATGTTTCAAAAATATGTTGCCACTTAGATGTTTTCTGATATAACCTTCTTATCCATCCTAATTTAAAAGAATCTATAAATGACCTAACATTAACCATTTTAAGACCACCATCATAATAATTCTGGGTGATGATATCTCTCTTAATTTTATCCACCTTACTATTCCACAAAAAGTTAAATAAGACTGAGTTGAGATTTTTCAAATACTGCTCATCAGGATCAGGTAAAGCTATAAATAAATGATTGAACTGTGAAAGAAGAAGAGCTTTTATTAAGACTGTTCTACCAATAGGTGTAAGTGTTCTACTCCAAGATTTAATGAGCGTTTTCAATTTAATTAATTTTTTATCAAAATTTAATCTGGGGATCTCATGTAAGTTCACACTAAAGTCTATTCCTAGCATATTAAATTTGATCCTTCCCCATTGCAAGCCTAATTCAGGTAAAAAAGTATCGTCACTGTAACTTTTGCTACCTATCCAAATTACCTGGGTTTTATCGACATTAAGATTTAAACCAGATATCTTTGCAAAGTATTTCAATTCAACAATAGATTCTTTTAAAGACATTTTCGAACCATCTAATATAAGTGAGGTGTCATCTGCGTATTGAGAAAGGAGAATGGGACAGTTATTCACATTGATACCTATAATCTTACTATTATTTCTAAGTCTGATGCCTAATACTTCAACACATAGTATGAAAAGGTATGGAGCTATTGGGTCACCTTGACGACAGCCTCTTTTAATATTTAAAAAAGAAGATAGATTGCCCCCCTGATTTACGGCCGCAGTAACATTAGTGTGAAACAATCTGACCCAGTTTCGAATATCATGACCAAAATTGAAATAATTTAAAACAAACTATGTCAACAAATTTCCATGAAACTGAATCAAAAGCTTTCTCAAAATCCAACATTAATAGCATTCCTGGAATATATCTTTCTTCTGCATATTGCATAATGTCGTACACTAATCTAGTATTTACTCCAATATAGCGACCTGAAAGAAAACCTGTCTGATCCTTATTATTACATTCTTAACTTCCCGTCAACACATAAAAGATCATTAGGGCCATCAACCGGTGAAAGACACAGCGATCCAAAAGGAAATAACATCAAACAAACTAAAAGGTAAAACACAAATGCTAAAAATCGTAAATGGGTGTATTAACACAAAAAATTAAAACAGTAAGTCATATTCTATAATATAGACCAACATCTTTCAGACAACTTAGAATTTTTCAAATCTCAACAGTTTCAAAAAGGGTCTTTAGACTTGTAACGTTACGATAAAAACTTCTCGAGTAGACAGAAGGTCAATGCAGTCCAATAAAAGATGTTTAACGGTGAATGGCGCATCATATCTTATGCACCGAGGATTACCTTCGATTTCAAGATGTATGGATGTGTAGGGTAAGGAGGTGCACTTGAACCGTTACACTATTCGAATGAATCAAAACGTGACAGGTTACGGCGAACTTTGGAGATTAAAAATCCACCAATAGTATCCACAAGTCTCACAAGTGAACAACGCCATTAAACACAACTTACGACTAGAAAGAGATAGTCCCACTCTTTCAAGCATGTAATTTAATCTACAGACCTTCTATAGCCAGTTTAGTATCCTGTCTATGCGAGTTGAGTGCTACATGTAAAAAATTGGAGTAACGGACAGGACACTACACCCGGCCCCACTTGTATAAAACATCTCAACTTGAGATTTCCTCAAGTCGAGATTTTCCTCTGCTGATATCTCCTCAAAAACGGCTTGTATAAAATTTTCTCAAGGAACAGGAGGAAGTCCTCGGCTAGGATGTCCTGAAATTCCTTGAGGAATTTTCTTACAAGATATTTTCAAGGAGATATTAGCTGAGGAAAATCTGGGCTTGAGGAAATCTAAAATTGAGATATTTTATACAAGTGGGGCCCAGTCCCAGGTTAAGGATACTGAGAAATGGGCGAAACAGCTGTTACACTGCTTCCATATCAAGTTGTAAAGGAAATTTTTTAGAGACGCTGATATGTCTTGGCCAGGGGGCAGAACCCAAAACCTTTCGTAACGGACCAATCAACATTTAACTTAAAGATAATATTTGCTGCAGTTTTCGAGAACGATTCGTTATTTTGATCAGTTTAAAAAACGAAGGTTTAAATATTTCATTGTAAGGGTTCGTGTGTACATAATTTCCTGTACTTTGCCTGTTCAACTGTTTAATGAATTACTTATTGGTCGTTTCTAATTCCTATTTGAATATTTAAATATTTCGTATTTTGGTTTTTATTTGACAAGAGTAATCTCCCTTATAGCGCTCTATATGTAGCTATTTAAATGTTTTTTTCTTTCTATTTTCCTATTTGAATATTTAAATATTTAGTATTTTGGATTTTATTTCACAAGAGTAATCTCCCTTACAATTGCTCTATATGTTCCTATTTAATTTTTTTTCTATTTTCCTATTTGAATATTTAAATATTTAGTATTTTGGTTTTTATTTAAAAGAGTAGTCTCCCTTAAAGCACTCTATATGTAACTATTTAAATTTTTTTTCTATTTTTTTTAAAGAAGAAATTTGTCGAAAACAAAATGAAATGAAAAAAATCCATGCTTATTCAGTTCTGATTTGATAGGAAAGAAAGCTTGAAATTATAACCTTACAGATTCATTTAACCATAAAAGCTATTTAACTTAAGCTTTAAAGAGGTCATGAAAAGACTCGTAAAAAAGAGGTACTGCTGTGATAAGACGCGGCATTTTGACACCATTATCATGTCAGCAGCAAGTCGATGTTATTTTCTTACCTACATCAATTCAGATATATATTCTATGTAACTGGACATATCATAATCTTCTTTTCCTTCAATTCAACACTGAAGATAGTCAATGTGAATGGATGCTTGTGTTGTTGTGAGAGGAGGGTTCTGTAAATGAATTCAAAGTAAAATATGACGTACATGTTTAACTGAGTGTGTACAGGTGAATTGAAACTAATTGAAAGTTTAAATGATGTGTGTGGAGAATGAGAGGCCTCCTGTGACAGTAAGAATGGTGTGTGTGGAGGATGAGAACAGTCCTGTGACAGTGTGAATGATGAGTGTGGAGAATGAGAGCCTTCCTGTGACAATATGAATGATGTGTGTGGAGAATGAGAGACCTCCTGTGACAGTGTGAATGATGAGTGTGGAGAATGAGAGCCCTCCTGTGACAGTGTGAATGATGAGTGTGGAGAATGAGAGACCTCCTGTGACAGTATGAATGATGTGTGTGGAGAATGAGAGCCCTCCTGTGACAGTGTGAATGATGTGTGTGGAGAATGAGAGCCCTCCTGTGACAGTGTGAATGATGAGTGTGGAGAATGAGAGACCTCCTGTGACTGTATGAATGATGTGTGTGGAGAATGAGAGCCCTCCTGTGACAGTGTGAATGATGAGTGTGGAGAATGAGAGTCCTCCTGTGACAGTGTAAACGATGTGTTTGGAGAATGAGAGCCCTCCTGTGACAGTGTGAATGATGAGTGTGGAGAATGAGAGTCCTCCTGTGACAGTGTAAACGATGTGTTTGGAGAATGAGAGCCCTCCTGTGACAGTGTAAACGATGTGTTTGGAGAATGAGAGCCCTCCTGTGACAGTGTGAATGATGTGTGTGGAGAATGAGAGTCCTCCTGTTACAGTGTGAATGATGTGTATGGAGATTGAGAGCCCTCCTGTGACAGTGCGAATGATGAGTGTGGAGAATGAGAGCCCTCCTGTGACAGTGCGAATGATGAGTGTGGAGAATGAGAGTCCTCCTGTGACAGTGTG
The DNA here is from genome assembly GCF_031769215.1 of Ylistrum balloti. NCBI lineage: Eukaryota > Metazoa > Mollusca > Bivalvia > Pectinida > Pectinidae > Ylistrum > Ylistrum balloti. The sequence goes on from NW_026782219.1 coordinate 306,886, forward strand.
AATGATGAGTGTGGAGAATGAGAGTCCTCCTGTGACAGTGTGAATGATGAGTGTGGAGATTGAGAGTCCTCCTGTGACAGTGTGAATGATGTGTGTGGAGATTGAGAGCCCTCCTGTGACAGTGCGAATGATGAGTGTGGAGAATGAGAGCCTCCTGTGAGAGTATGAATGATGTGTGTGGATAATGAGATCACTCCTGTGACAGTGTGAATGATGTGTGTGGAGAATGAGAGCCCTCCTGTGACAGTGTGAATGATGTGTGTGGAGAATGAGAGCCCTCCTGTGACAGTATGAATGATGTGTGTGGATAATGAGAGCCCTCCTGTGACAGTATGAATGATGTGTGTGGAGAATGAGAGCCCTCCTGTGACAGTGTGAATGATGTGTTTGGAGAATGAGAGCCCTCCTGTGACAGTGTGAATGATTAGTGTAGAGAATGAGAGTCCTCCTGTGACAGTGTGAATGATGTGTGTGGAGATTGAGAGCCCTCCTGTAACAATGTGAATGATGTGTGTGGAGAATGAGAGTCCTCCTGTAACAATATGGATGATGTGTGTGGAGAATGAGAGACCTCCTGTGACAGTGTGAATGATGAGTGTGGAGAATGAGAGACCTCCTGTGACAGTGTGAATGATGAGTGTGGAGAATGAGATCCGTCCTGTGACAGTGTGAATGATGAGTGTCGAGAATGAGAGCCCTCCTTGGAGTTTTGTAATGCTTCGTACATTTAATTTTCATCGATATTGTCACTACCCAATTCGTTTTTGGTAAGACATTTCAAAATAGACGGACAAATGGACGGACAAACCAATTGAAAGCGTAAAATGATGTTCCCTTTGGTTTTACATGCAGGGATTATTCATATTTGAAAAATCATCTCCAATATGAAATGATGAGTTAATTATTTTTACATATCTGATGTGATTTATTACAACATTATGTTTACCGGAAGCGCGTATACTTCATGAAATGCTAGTGCGTACGATATAACACTAAACAGTACATTGCTATCGGTATGTTGGATAGAACATGTCTTGTTGTTGTTGTTGTTGCAGTAGAAAGTCATAAAGCTAAACATCTCACCGTCAACATACGGGTAATTCACTGTTCTAAAAGAAGCTAAGTTCGTTCCATCCTCAGAGCGAATCTGCAAACCGTACTTGTCACGTGACCGTATCGTAACAACGAAAATATTGGTGAACGTTTCAAAAGGATGTTTAGGAGGTGAAATCAACACAGGTTCACCAGAAAACTGATCTAAGGATGGCAAAATAAACATTGCGTATTTTTTCCCGTGAAATATCACTAAGACGAGCACAGGTTTATCACTAGAGATGGCGTACGGTTGTGAGGAGTTGATATTGATATCTGTAAAATCTGAGATCTTGTATGTGTGGTTTAAAGTGTCAGACATTACAATGACGCTTGTATTATTGTACGAAGCAATGATCCTTATGTATCCCCCGTTGCTATCTGTAATGGGTGGTAGCATGAACTTTGAACCCCATTTTGACACCGGAGGTAGATATTCTACGACATGGTTGCATCCATTGTAGTTTGAACAGCTATGACCAGATACAACTGCTACTGGTTTATTACTAACAATACGTGTACCGGTCAGGTCCTGGCCAGTGGCGTTTGTCTCTATAAAGAAGGTGTCTAGTTCGTTCAGAACAACGGTGATTGTGTCTCCATCCCTGTTATACTGGCCAGCTATAGAAACACTGGACGTACTCAGTGTAATATTTACCACTGTATTGTTGAATGGCGCTCCCACCGCAAACTGCGTGCCGTACATCATGAAGCTTTTATCATCATTAGGTTTAGGCGTCCCAACAATATAGACGACATCAAGACTTTCTGTCGGCAGGGCTAAGTAGCCCTCATACGAACAACAATAATATGAACTGAATGCTGTGACGGACATTGTTGTATTAGAGGTCAAAGTGACCCCTTTGCTTGACCTGCCGTTTTCCAAGAGCAGCAGGTTGGAATCTAATTCAATCTGTTTCGCTGAACCTGAGATATCTATGGAAGTCGAATTGTAACTTGTCGTCATCTGAATTACAGCGTTTTGAGCACTGCATGTTACAGTAACACTGAGGGTTGATCGGTAAATGCTAAATTCATAATTATGCAGGAACATTAAAAAGAATTCCTTTCCTTTGAAACCTGTCAAAACATTAAAAACAACAGTTATGCTATGTTACAAGCCACTTTGAAAAATAAATACTCACTTTAAGAAAGAAAATCAAAATCGTGTTAATTTTAATTTTTTAAATTTTAAATTTAATTCAACGGCCTTTTTTCAAGTTATGGTTTGTATCATTGCCACGAAGAAATGCCTGTATTTATTAATTGTTCTGTCCAACTAAAGTATGTAAAAAAAAAAGTCCACACTAATTTTGAATGTATCATTTTATCAATATATATAATAATGTTATATATTTATAAACATGTAAGTCACAAAAGGTCACAAAAGTGTATGTTATAAATCAAATAATTCTGTAATTGTTAAAAATTGATAATAAATAAATAAATATATATATATATATATTGTATATATATTTTCATGAAGGAGGACTTTATATGTTAGATAAAGCACAGGTTATCTCAATGTTTACTTAGTTATAGCACATTAATGTTTAAGGAAAAGTAAACATAAACAAAAGACTTACTGTGATGTGTTGGTACTGGTGTTGTAGACTGTACAGCTGATGATGATAAGGTAATGTTTTCTGTAAATGAAAAGAACATATCGATATGTTAAGAAATCTTATTCTCTGAAAAGCTCTTGTATACCGAATCAACTTCGAAATATATAAACCTTTATCTGATCCCGATGTTGAATGCACGCGTCAAGATTTAAATGATTGGCACGTTATTCTTTCTGGAGATAAAGTGTCAAATTACTTGTCAGCATATATTTTTACATTTCCTGAATACAAAAAAAGAACTAGCATGATATCAAATGAATCATCCCCCTAAGAATATGCAATCTTCCCAAAGAAGAAATACATATTTCAGTATTCAGTATAACAATCATTTAAATTGCCTATTGAAGATCAGGATACGGACCTCCCCTGTTTATATTAGATTTCAAAACTTTGCTAGATTCCATATAAACACCGTTTTGTTGTTGGCTTGTGTAGCTGTGCAACCAGACCTTTGTCCAAACGTCTTGCTATCATTCTTAGTATCTTCAAATCCATTCTTAACCAAAAGAACACCTTCGTTTTCTTGTTACGAGAGTTTTCTTAATGAGAGGTGAATAGCTGTACAAATAATTGATTTTGGGCTATACCGAAGAGTATTTCCTCAAAAGTACACTTACACCATAGAAAAAATATATATGGATTAACATCTTAAACTTTTAAATATAATCGAGTTTCTGGTTGCCTACATCTTCGTCGAGAGTAAGGAATAGAAATTCAAGACCCGACATAATCTTCAGCTGATCATCTCGATCTTTTTCTACAACGAAACTAACATGGACAGCTTTCAACCTAGCTGTATGATACCGTGATGATTTTAATTTCCATGTCGTGAATGGGGAAGTATTCAGGTCGCCATATAATGATCTCGTTGAGAGATATTTTTGCATGGCATGAAGCTGGACGTGTTTAAAGTTCGAAAGTTTGCCTGTTGGTTTTGTGGTTGTAGATCTTGTTCTCGTTTGAGAACGTGACCTTACTCACTTGTCCTCGTAGTCTTATTTCTATATTTTTCCAGGTGTCTCCTTGTAAACTTTCATTTACCCACATGATCCCCGAGGTTTATTAAATTGAACTTCACGTGTTGGTATTTTCATGTTGCAGGATATTAGTTTTAAAAAAAAAGAAAATTTACGACAGCGATATCGAAACAATTACATTTATCATATAGATTTGTGAAAAAAAACTGTATTCGGTGGTGGCGTTGCATGTAAAGATCGAGATAAGTGATCGATGGAAAAAAAAAAAAAAAACGTCGCGTGCGTAATTCCCAAGGCTGGTGGTCTATATGATGAAAAAACAAGGCGAAAAGAAATTCTGATTTCATCTACAATATACCTATAGGCGGAATTGAACAGCTTCGCCAGGTAATGGTAATTTGGTAAATGTACACTTTATGATAAATAAGAAAGGAAGCTTTATCTCAGAACTTATTTCTAGACCTAAATTGGACATGATAACGCCTCGTCATTATAAACACGCTTGACCCTTAGAAAATGTTGATGTCGTCAAATACTTTAAGCCGAAATATGAAGTATGACACACTGGAAAAGCTCTGCAACAAGAAGGTATGTTTGTGTATTTATGACGACGAAATATAAAAAAAAATGAAATCCTCCTTTTAAACACAAATGATAACAATTACTGGAACAAATGGATACAAAATGTGTTCTTACTATTGGTAATCGGGATGATTGTAGTCGAAGGTGTTGTAAATTGCGAAGATAATGTGGCATTGCGACCTGAAGAATGAAAAAAAATTAAAAATAATGATTTTTTGTTTATTGGCTGTTTTTTTTTTAATAAAAAACACGCGATAACTTTGAGGCAGAAATGCCGTGTACTAGGTGGTGACTATCTCAAAGTATAACCTATGGGAGGTGAGGCTTCCAATCCAGAGCAATGAGGGAAAAGTGTCCTTCCCAAAGACAAAACATAATGGCACATACAGATCTGTCTCTCACCAAACCGCCAGGAGTAAGGAGCGACAGAACACGAACCTTGGATCGTCATCTGAAGTTGAGTCGGCCACCTTTGTATCGTGGTCCGATTCATGATTGATGTTGTGATGAATATTTAAATTTAATACAACATTCAGCTATCTGCTTGAAATGTAGAAAGTAAATTTGCATTGATGTCACCATTTGATATATGAGTTTTTTCCTATCAATGATAGATATGCTACAAAAACTGAAAAGCTAAGTGCAAAATATATGTTTGTTTACTTGAAATTCTACTTAAACAAATATAGACAAATGTACCCGAATGTGCATCATGACACAAAATGGCAGTTTTCAGGTTGATTCAATCAATAACATCTCAACATCAGATTTCAATGGAAAAAATGGTATAACTTTCGATGTTCTAATATAATTTAACATGATGAAAATTGTGTTTGCAATTTACATCATAAGCATGTAATGCTGTAAATCGATAGATATTAAATTTACATTGTATGTTGCAGAGATCATCTGGGCAGCAGAAAAAACAGTTTCCAGTAGACCGCCTGCCAATCTCCACTGGATTATACATGGGAGAAGAGGTGCACTGGTAATCCTGAAGCAATCAATTATCTAATGAAATTCATTTATTCATTAATTCATTCAATTGATAAATTTGTTAATTAAATTATGTTAAGTGTACGGTCCCGAATTTTACACCACGGACAATATCAACATATTCAACAACTTCATCACATAATCGGTCTGTCATCCAGTGAATTCGCCAATTTTGTGATTTTGAATATATATTACTAGTGTAATGTACCAGGGACCTTGTTGTGTCAAAATATAGACAATATTTCATGAACTGAAATTGTCAACATAATGGATGCCTCCGTCTGATTTCATCCTTACAGTTCGACTATAAAACCTTTGAAATTCGTTTAGAAGATTGATTTGTTGCTCACAAGCATAGAATTTTCTACGACACATTCATAAAACATCATCAGAATTGAAAATTCATTTACGATCCTATAACTGTTCAGTTATTTCGGGACATCATTGATGATTTTGCTGAAAGGGATATATCTCTTTACAGCATTAATGGATACAGATGATTGTTCAAGACTTTTTGACTGAAAATTCTTTCAAACCAACGTTATAATAGATACGACCAAAATGTTTGTCTTAATTCTATCGCAATACAAGTTCTTTTTGTTTGATTTATTTGCTATTTAATAGGTATAACACAGCTGTATCTTGTTCCTTTGATGACCTATAATTTCTTTGCTTGTCCAGGGTCGCATTTCCAGAACCTCATGATGATGGCATCAGTCTGAATACACAAATCGGCTTCTTTAAAATTTAATATAACATGTTGGTTGATTACCATGGTAAGTGCCGTGAAGAAACTGTTACGGATTCTGACAAAAATTTCGCGTTTATTAAATACCCAAACGGTATTTGAAATAACTAAGCTTCACTGTTTTTCTAAAATGACAACAAATGAAAACTTTGTATATATATATATATTATATATTTAAATAGTTTTTCATATGAAAAAAACATTGGTCATGAAGTTCTACTCACAGTTTCTCTTACACAGCTGGTTTTGTAGAATAAGTCGCCAAACTTAGAGATTTCCTCAACATGACAAACCTTTGATGAAAGAGTTGTCGAAATGTTCAAAATAATGCAGATAATATACACACTTTTCCTATTGATTTAACTTTAACTTAAACACGTCGAATAAAATCAAAATATTATCACAGCACATTTAAACTTGGATATATATTAGTAAGACATTAGTTCTATACCTCTCCTTGAAGACATACGGATATGACGTCACAACTGTCAGGATCACGTGATTGTGGACAATCTAAACATATTGGTCCTCTTTCTTTAGGGAACCCTACAAATAGTAAATGTAATTCTTCCTTTTATTTTAAAAACTAAAATACATTAACATCAAGTGCTTTGTACACCTGATAGGGAACAAAGCTAGTTAACAATGACATAAGCTTCTGAAATAGCACCTCACCTACATCTCACCCTTCATCTGTTTTACTATACAAAACAGCGACGTGGCAGACAGGTTATTAACTGATATTATATATAACAGGGTTGTACTATAGGCTACTTACAAGCACAGTTAAGAGCGAACCACTGCCACAGAAAGTAGCAAATTTACCACCTATATAGAGGGGAAATTGTTGTCTTTAGATTTTAATCTGACGTCCGAAACACATGACTTACCGTCCGTACCACAACCGGCGGCGTTACACAGGTCACCATGACAACACTCGATACATTCGTCATGAACATGTGTCCCGATTATGTCTGTTCGCAAAATAGCAGTGGAGCGGTTTTGTTGGCTAGTCAAGGAACATCTCTTGAAGAATAAAGATGTTGTTATTATAATGACATTTAATTCACCGTCTACACTTTTAACACGGGAACAAGAAATACTTGCTGACGAAACAAAATATTATTCAAATTTAAATTCGACGAAGCAAAGCGTGAGACCATGATTGAGTAACAAAAGACCATTGGAGATGTATCAGACCACGTGTTTCAGAAGGGTAAGCGTCTTATCGAAAACAAAAACAAAATAATGATTTATCTCAGACCCTTGAAAATGTATCGGACCACATGTATCAGAAGGGTTAACGTCTTAACGTTCATCGACGCCAACAATACATATTTATGTTATGTTTTATATACAATTAGCTTGTCCATCAGTATTTTTCATATGACGGGAAAACTATGGAAACTCTCTCAGTAGATGTTAACAGTCACACTAAGTATCAGGTATATTTAAAGCACGTCTGTCAATATCAGTCGTATCATAAATAGGTATAATACACTTTTTCGTTATAGGACTCTGCCAAGCACCACTGCACTTGGCCCAGAATGATGTCACGGTGTGACGTTTTCATGCCGTTGGTCAGAAGGTACACTGGGAGTCATTTTTGTCCTAAAAACAAAACTTTAAGGAAAGTCTCCCTACACAGTAAGGTCCTAATATGTCAGATGTAAAATTTCTTATGACTATAATAAATTAATTTGGGTGTTTGGATGGTATTTTATGAATTTTTTTGTATAAACGATGACGATTTGTTCATTTTAGAATAAATGGAAACTTCCTCACTGTTAATAAAAGAATTTCCTTACGGTTTAATTTACTATATATAGAGAGAGAGGGGAGGTAATATCATTTTTCTTGCATATCCCATGAGTATGAAAATTATTTATTTTTTGTTGTATTTAAATGGAGTAAAATAGCAAAAGTAACAAAATTTGTCTCGGGAAAAATGCAGGTAATACTAACACAATATATGAAGTCGGATAGTCATGATGTGACACTGACCAAAGTGATAGCACCACCATAAATTAATTGCTTCACGCAGTATACTATTGTTTTTTTGCTATTGTCTTACTAACGAACCTTTTTTAAAAACTTGATTATTAATTTAAAACAGGATATTAATTAGATGTATATTCTATAATCTATATCTTGATAATCAAATCACGAATTGAGGTATATACGGTATTGGGTGTATCGTACGTCAAGAACGAGACAGAAATACATTTATCCTGTAGAGTCATTTGATCCAATCGCAAATAACCTGGCAGACATGGTAACAACGATGTCAACTATGTTGTACAAACATATTTACAGCATAAAATAACATGATTTAATTCATAACTGAAAAGATGTGGCATGCCCCCACAAAATAGCAATGTCGTTGATTATAGCAGCCTAGCGTCGCCCCGATTATATCTTATGTCGTATAACTACCTAGGGAAAGTTTTATAAATATTGTCAAGGCAAACGTTCAAAAATTTGTATACATAGGACGGTAAGAAATTTTGAGTTTTTCTGGAAACTACCTCACTCTATCGAGTAAATTTCTATTTTTCCCTCGGGAATATTTTATGACCTGGTCTAGGTACAGCACATGAAACAAAAGATTGAAGAAATCTTAATTTCAAATTAAGCTGATCTATGTATTTTACAACAATTCCACAACAAGTCATTCCAACTTGTAATAATCACTATAGTTGGCCCGTTTTGAAGGAAACTGGAGTACCCGTGGAAAACCCTTGTGATTGAGCAAGTTACTTTCTCATGATGATTAAACTAAGACACATCTTTCCTCACTAGCTGTATACTTGCCCTTGCAGACATACATCCAACGTTAAACAGGACCTCTCCATTCCTGTTCCTGTAAGATTCAGTAACACACGCCTGTATATAGAACAAATCCTGATGTATGTTCCTCTTAAATGTGTGATAACAAAATACTTTGTGAACAGCTTTCTACCATCAAATTAGGGACACTGTAATATTGGTCTGTTCTCCTTCGTACGTCCACATAATAATATAAAAATTCCAATAAGCTGTTATATGTATAATTAAACTTTCATAAGACTTTTCTATATATTACATAAAAGTTTGGATTTATTTCGAAAATGAAACGCTGAATTTATTTTACGATTAAAGATAGCACAAAGTTTCACAGAATGAAGCTATTTTTTCGTTCTTACGTCTCCCTCTGGGCAGTGTTCAATACCAGAACAATAGCGAGGCTGTAAGACATCGGTACAGCTCAGGCAACGAATAGAGGCAGCGTCTGTCAATTAACAGCACTGGGGTAGGTTTAAGTGGACAAATATAAAACTTACTTTTATTTGACTACAGTTAAAGATTTCCGTTGTTTATTTTTTAAATAAAAACATATTAAAGAAACAAACATATTTATGTTAACTTCTTGTATCCCCTACTTTGTATTAACTTTGTAGATAATATTAAAAATAGATTTGAATTAAACACCTTTCTATAACGGTCAAAAATTTAAACTGTACATATCTCTCTATAAAATAATTTGAAAATGAATTCATCAATATGGCAAAAACATTTTCGGTATGATAAACACAATTCATTTCTTTCGACATTGATATAAGATCGGACCAATAACCAATATTGATTTTGGCTTTCTTAAGTGGCAGTCACATTGAGATAAAGCATCGCTAAACATTAGTGTGGATAACATACAAACATAACTAAAATTTAACTAAATGAATGATCTTAGTAGTATCCGGGTACTAACCTCGTGAGTAGTTCACGGATAAGTGAACGTAAACACGTAAATAAAATTAAAAACATGGCGTGTCATTAAAGAGACGCTGTTTTATGAATTACAACAATAATAACGTTTTCTTAAAAATGGTGAGAATACTTACAGTGTAGACTCGCCAGAAAAACAAGTAGAACTGCAGCAATACCTAAGGAATAATATCAAGACATCATTAATAATCAATAACGACTGGCCTTTAGTCACGTTGTTATTTTAAACATCTTCATGTCTTCACTGTAGTCCTGATATATATTGTGTATAGAAACACAGCATGATACACGTAGTCTTAATCTAGTTATTTGCATAGATAAGTACTTACATATATGCATATTAAAATGAGGTTAAAGAAGGAACACACTCCATATCTGTTGGTGCCGATAGAGACAGAATCCCGAGAACTATATATCACTATTGTATGATTTAAAACTGAAATAATGAAATTATGAAAATCATGGCCAAATCTCTTTACAGCTGTCGTCCTTGGTGATACAAAGCACTCTGCTTGTTCAATACCGAGGATAAATGCTCTCGCTGAAGAAAATACCAACATTTCAACATACTCATAATCCAGACTAAGATTCCATAAAACTAGGGCAAAATATGAACAAAAGAAAGATTTACACCGAGACTCTCAAGAAAGTAATAAGAGAAAAGACCAGGTGTTCCGGAAATGTAAGCGTATTCTGCTTCATCGACTACACCCACCATGTAAACGTTGGTCAATCTAACTAAGTAATGTCACGTTCACAAATGAGAATAAGGTATACGACAACGGTACCAAAAGGGAAACTAATGAGCATCAAATACGTCCAGCTCCATA